>NW_024063778.1:0-9733 GCF_009727055.1 Benincasa hispida | reverse complement strand
CGATATATCATATTTATTGAGGTTTTGGAAAATACTTTGAGAAATGTGTAGTTCTTTATCGAAGAGTAATAAAACTTTTTGGAAAAACATAACATTTATTGGAGACTTTGACAAGTCTTTGACAAATAATGCATTTTTAAGTTGAGTGTGAATAAAAACCTTTAATGATAAGAGATAGACGTGAAATGTGTTAGACGTTTGAAGATGCGCCTTGCGCCGTCAACGATGAAAAGTTGACGCATATAGGACAATCGGGCTATACGAGTAGGCAAAAAGTACTGCACATCAATGAAGCACTGAGATAAGAACGATAAGAAGCTAACGGATGCGTGTACGCTAAATGAATGAGAGTAACCCTACGCGATAGGACAGAAATAAAATACGTCGATGGGGTGTGGCAGGATAGACGCAGGCGTTGGGCGACATCGTAAGTATAGGCAGATCGTTAGACGATGCTGTGAAGAATGCCACGTGACGTTAAACGATGCGGAGTGATGCATAGATATCAGAGCTAATACGATAGGCAAAGTACTGCAGATCAGTTGAAAGCGCTTGACGATAAGCGGTAGAAGCTACGACGATAGACGTGCTGCACTAAACGATATGAGCACCGACACTACATGATAGGTGGCAATACTTAATGTCGGATGGCGGTGGCGATGGACACATGGCGCTGGAGTATCGATGTTAAGCGATAGCCGATGTGTTAACGATTCGTGAAGATATCGTGCGACGTTACGATGAAGGAGTGACAGCTAGCACGATCGAGCTATATCTTTTTCAAAGGTTTTTATTAACCTTCGATAAAAAGCATATATTTCTCAAAGGTTTTTCCAATACCTTCAATAAATGTATATCTTTCTCAAAGGTTTTTATTAACCTTCAATAAAATGTGCATATTTTTCAAAGGACTTATCAAAGCCTCCGATAAATGTATGTCTTTCTCATGGGTTTTTATTACTCTTCGATAAAAACTACATATTTCTCAAAGGTTTTTTCAAAACCTCCCATAAATATATATCTTTTTCAAAGGTTTTTATTGATCTTCAATAAAAAGTACATATTTTTCAAAGGTTTTTCCAATACCTTCAATAAATGTATATATTTCTCAAAAGTTTTTTATAGTCCCCGATAAAAGATCGTCGAAATAGCTCAATTTTTTTTGTAGTGTTAACTTATCAACTAGTTTTAGTTTTGAAATTATATGCACGTAGTAATTACATCGATTACAAATTTTAGAAGGTTAGATTGTTACCATCGATATTACAGCATAAATTCAAATTGTCTCTATGATCAATACAAAATTCCAAAACTTATTAAACAGTTTTAAAAGCTTTAGAAAAGCTTTAAAAATAACTACATACAAAAATAGTTATTGACATGTAATTTAACATTAATTTTCGTAAACTAAAAGTGACATGATTGGTGGACAATAGTGGATATTGTTTCTTAGCTCAAAAAGTAGTCCATAATGTTTTTTTTAGCAAAGAAAAGGCTCTCAAACTCGGTCATTTTCTTACACCAAAAGTTAAAACGACAAAATATAAATTGTCTATGAGCATAACTATTTATTTCAGAGCATTTAATTTGCTGTCCTATTGTTGGAGTAGTAGATGCCATCATTTATTACGTGGCATTAAAATATATTCATCTAACTAAAGTGAGTTGAGCATGAAGATTGTCCATTTAACACGTGGAGTTGAATTTTTGGAGACTCACCATGAGCGGGGAAAAAAAGTTAAATCCCTAATTAATGGAAAATTTGGATACCATCATAGATATCGATAAACCAGATTTTATATAAAAAATTAACTATTTCAAAGACAGCATCATATTTGAAAAAATTAGTTGGATCTCAGTGTTCATTTCGAACAAAATTATACTAAATCCAGAAAAATTGATAGTTGTATATAAGATGAAACTGAAAAATCATAAATGTCCTCACTGATTCACCGATTTGATTACTATTTGATTTCTATGTAATTGGTATCTTATTTTTATTTGACATTGATTGCTATATGATTACTAATTATATAGATTACTATCTCATTGTTTTTTTTATTAGTATCTAATACTAGTAGTTGATTATATCAATTATTATCTGATTTTTACTTCATTTTTTATTTCTTAAACTTTAATTCTTCTTCTCTTTTAACTTTTACACATTTTGCCATTTCAGTTTTGTTTTTCACTTCCCATTTTTTCCATTTGATATACACCACCAAAAGAGAATCATTGTGATTGATTCTTCTTCTCCTTCTTCAATAATTTAAGTATGGAAGTTAGTTATATGTTAGCTATATAAGGAATACTTGTTTGTCTTGCGGTTGTAAGTTTTTACTTGTCATAATGTATCTGATATGGGAAAATTTTGATTATCTTTTTTATCGTCATTTCATTGTTGTCTGATTATTAATTCATTATTATTTGATAATTTGCTATCTGATTGTTGTTAAATCAATATTTGATATTGATTGTTATTTGATAGCTATCTGATTATTGTTTGATTACAATCTGATACTGTGATAATGATATCAATAGCTATTTGATTATTGATTGATTACTATCTGATATTGATTTCTATGTGATTGTTGCCTGATTACTATTTGATGATGATTATTAATGATATCGATTGTTATTTGATTGTTGTCTAACTACTATTAATATCGATTCTTAATAATACAAATTGCTGATGATAGTGATTTACTGTCTAATTGTTGTTTAATTGTAATTTAATATTGATTATAATATGATTGTTAATGGTACAAATTGTTGTCTTATTGTTATTTGATTACTATCTAGTACTAATTATCAATAATACTAGTCATTATTTGTTTTATGTCTGATTAATATGGATGGAGTCGTAAAACCATAATTATATTATTTAATGTTATTTATCTATTTTTTCTAAGTAGATAAAAAAAGAGGAAAGTAATGATTCAAAATCACTACTTTGTTATTTGATTGTTGTATGATTATTATCTGATGCTAATTGTTATTTGATATTGTCTTTCATTATTATCTGATGTTGGCTCTCAACACTATTGAATGTTATATTGATCATGATGGTTACATGATTGTTATTTATTACTGTTTGTTTGTTATCTGATTGCAATCTTATATTGTTGATATATTATTGATAGACTTAAAAGTTGATTGGTATGTGATATATTGCTAATATAGTTAAAATAGGAACTCCATTAAACACTTAAATTTTAAACCATTCATCAATCCACTAATCCAATAAAGATAGAGTATATAAATAGTGGCACAACAAGATAGATACTCAGAGAGCTTGGAAAGTAGTATGGATTGATAAATTAATTTAAAACAATATTAAATCATATGGGTAATACTGAGCCTAATGAACTATAAAGCAAAAAGTTCAAGAATGTCTAATCTTATTTATCATGGCTTGATTGATGGACAAATAATGGATATCATTCAGCCACATTATCACCTACTGTGTTGCTTTAGTATCAATTTGATAAAAAGAGAGAGTAAGATCTTCAAGCTCTCTGCGACTTTAATGGAAGAGCACGAGAGATCTATACATCCAAAGGAAAATTAGAATGGTCATATGTATCAATTACTTGACAAAGTACGACACCTTACCTCTGATTTTCCATCTGATTTCTCTTATAAGATTAAGGTTTGGAACCGTACTTCACTTTCCATTCTTCCTTGCTTAACCAATATCGAACAAATTAGGAAGATGAAAATTTGATCAATCAACAAATTAAAAAGAATCATCAAGCAAAGATAAACTTCGGGGAAACAATCAAATAAACTCTTCGGTCTCAAATAGGATGTCACATAAAATGCCTTCAAGAAAGCAACTGTTTCGATTCCATCACTGACGGCGGACGAAATGATGGTGATGATGGTAGGAGGTGGTGGCTGGAATTGGAGCTTAGAGACAGAGAGAAACTTGTAGAGGTGGCTTATCGGCTATGGCAACCGGTTATCTGTGAGCAATGTGGCTGACGACCGATGGACAAGCAACGGAACGACGAAGGCAAGCAATTGTCGATTGATCGGGCGGCTTGAAGACACAAACGTGACAGTGACAGCTAAGAAGAGAGTTTAGAGTGAAAGAGGTATAACAGACCCTACTTCTAATGGAGGAGTAATTTTGGAATAAAAGGAAATTCTGATAAATAGAAAAATCCCAAAAATATTTACATTTTATAGAAAAAAGTTCTAAAAGTGTTTTGTACTTTTAAACTTTTTGCTATAAAGTGTAAATATTTTAAAATATTTTTTCATATTTAAAAAGGCTCCATTAAGTTGAAGTTCATCAAATTTTTTATATCAACATTTTATAATTTATAAATTTTATATTTTGTTCATCTCCAAATGTATGATACTCATTTATATCTCTTTTTTTCCCAATATGAATCTTTTATGAATGCTTACCTATATATACACATTTTGGTTATGTGGATTATAAATATTTTTTATTTCACTTTTAGTGTGTAGAAAGATATAAAATATAATATAGCAACATGAACACAATAAAAAAGTTTATAAAAGCTATGGAAAGAAAGCTCTTTGAACATTTGAATGCTTATTATAGCTTTCATTAAATAAATAGTTATTAGTTGAATATAAATGCTATAATAGACAAATAATAACCTCATATTTTAGTTATCAAAATATTTTTATAGTTTTTTCAAAATACTATTTTACACTTTACAAAAATCGAAGCAAATGCTATAAGATGCTTGGTCTTTTACAACATTTTAAAAAAGCTATAAAAAGTTTCATACTTTTAACAGTGTGGGTTGTCACAAAACATTAAAAAAAGTTATAAAAGATCTATTATAACTTTTTTTTTTCCAAACTAAGATCTATTATAACTTTTTTCAAAGCTATCTTTGACATTTTTTCCTGTAGTGTCATTAGGTAAACATGAATAGAAATGATGAATAATTCCTCATCGTCCCATATATATATATATATAACCAAGGAGTAACAAGACAACGAGGAATTATTCATAATTTCTCTCTCCATCAACTGAACGGGAATAGGAATGATGAATAATTCTTCATCGTCCCGTACTCCTTGGTTATATATATATATGGCCTAATAATTTAAAATAAAAATAACTTCATATTTTTACGATAAACATGAACTAAAATTATTTAACTTAATTATTAAAAATAATCAAATAAATATAAATTATTTAAATATTAATAAATTAATGATATAGCCCGTATATCACCATTTGGTCTACTGATATATCATCTCCCCTTTTCACTTCCTTCAACATGTGCACAGTAACTCTCATTTAAAACTCTCTCGGCTTCTCCACCCCCCACTTCCTATGTCTCATCACTTCTCAAACCCGATCGTCACTCTCGTCACTCCCCCCTCCCCCTCGCACGCTCTTCCCCTTCTGAAATCTGATCGTCACTCTCTCCCCCTTCTGAAATCCGATTGTCACTTTCTCCCCTTCTTCCCTAAATTTCCCTTTTCGGTACGCTTAGATTCGAAACCCTAAAGCTTCGTTTCTTCCGAGCGATCTGAAATTCCACCCTAGCCACTCACTCCCCCCGTCGCTTCTTTCTCGAATACCCATGACAGACCATTGTCGCTTTCCTCGTGCTCATCGTGCATTTGATTTCATATCTCATTCGTTCTGTGTATTAGGTTTCTAGGTCGATGCATGTTCGATCTCTGTAAAAATGGGGTGAATGCTTGGTAAGGGTCCACGGTGTCCGAATCAAGGATTGGTGGGGGGAGGTCAACCGTTATTGAGGTATGTTTTTGAAACCCTAACGCCGGCCGATGATGTTCCCTCTCATACCATCCTTTTTTTTACATATTATGTAAAATGTTTTAGATGAAGATTGGTTTTCAGGCTTTATTTCTTCATTACATATTATGAATCAGTCATCCTTTGAGATCTTGCATGCGATTTTGGTTTCTTTCTGTGTTCTATTGGCTTGATGAATTTGTTTTGTTTCCTTAAGTTTTTCTTGATTATAGTTAATGCCCTCTCCCTCTGTTTCAAGAGTAACATTTACTTCAACCAACTTCATATAATGCCCCCTCCATTAATATTCATTTGTTGTTCAACATAATTTTTTTTCCCACTTTACTCACTATCTGAACCGAGGTCAATTACTTACATTTATATATATATACATTCTCGGTTGTTCTTTACTACGGCTGATTATATGGGTGGATGCTTGTTTTTATTGCTAACATACCCTTTTCCAAATCACACTTTCCCAATTAATTACATTAGGTGGCAACCACCACCTCCATTCTCCTATATATCACTCCATTTTTCAATAAATCTCTTGTATCCCACATTTGAGAAGTGTCCACTGCTCACTGTCCTTGCCGATTCTGGTGAGTTATTCCTTGCTCCTCCATTTTTTCATGAAATACACTCATGGTATGTTTGCTGCTTGTTATCATTTTATCTGCTTGTATGTGTTTCTGATGAACTTGTAAATACATCATCTATCAAGTGTTTATTTTTTCAAATCACTTGTTAAACCACAATTTTTTTTTAATCATGATTTACATGTCATGGATGTCTGAGGCCGGCTATATTTATATATATTCTACTTGGGTTTAAATGTGGTCCATCACATCTATTCTCCTATAAATTACTTGTATATCACATTATGTACACTTGATAAATCTCTACAATCTACTACACTCCTTGATAATCTCGTGAGTACAAAAATAGTGTTCATACAGATAAATTATTTTAGAGTAAAATAATTTGAACTAGATAGTACCGACATATGAACTCTGCACACCCAAACACAAACATTTGAACTCTACACACTCAAATACAAACATATAAACTCATACATAACAACTGTGCACACTCAAACACAGATATATGAACTTAGACAACACAACTCTGTACCTCAAACACAAACATCAGAACTCCCAGACATCAGAACTCCTCAGACATCAGAACTCCAGACATCTTATATCATCTCAGCACCCGAAATAGTCCCTAATGGATGAAGCATAACTTGGAGGCAACTGAATTACAATTTCTGGGAGAAAATGAGAGAACAAAGGAAGATAAAAAATTAAGTGAAGGTTCAGCATCATCTAACAAAACACCAATCTCATTTCTGTAAGAGCTTTTTTATTAAAGAACTTTGATTGCAATCAATGAATCAGACTCAATAAGGAGATTTCTGAAGCCAATATTGAGAGCCATAGAGATGCCACGTTTGAGAGCGCCAAATTCCACCAGGTTCGGAGTCTGAAAGTTAAAAAACACAAAAAATTACCAAAAACTCGTCGGTGGCAGGGACCAAGTAATAGAACCCCTTTGGTCAAGATGTGGAGTTTCAATGGGAAATTCGTATGGATGGGTCAAATTTCGAGGTCTACACGAAATTTGGTCCAACTTCCAAAAACACTTGAATTTTGGCATGTCACCCGTATGTAAAATGTCTGTGTAATTCACAAAATGCTCGATGTCACACATATATCGCAGATTCTCGCTCGTTCATCTTGTTTTGGACTCATTTCTCTCATGCTTTCCTCTTGTTCTTCATTGGATAGATTGAACGTTTTAAATTTTAAATTTCAGTTTGTCGGCTTCTTCTTCCTCTTTTTTCTGCCTTTCTTTTTCTTTTTCTTTCTTCTTCTGGTTTTCTTTTCATCGTCTTTCTGAATTCAAATGAAGGAAAAAATTCAAAGGAAAAAACGACAAAATTGATGAGGAAAAGCTAGAGGAAGAAACAAGAGGAAGAAACGAGATGAAAAAGCAAGAGGAAGAAGCAGTAGGAAGAATTCAAAAGAAAGAGAAAAAATCAAGGAAAAAATAATGGCAAACAACGTGAAATAGGGAGTGAGATGAAGGAGCGAAAGGAACAAGATGAAGGAACAAGAGAAAAGAGCAAGAAAGTTGTGTTGCGTCAGGCCTCGCATGCGTTTTTGGGTTAAAATAATATTTTTATACCCGGCTAACGTCATCAGGAAGCCAATTTTCAAGTGTTTTGCCTCAAAATTTAACCCATCCGTACAAATTTCCCAGTTTCAACAGCAGGTACTTCCCTGGCACAGTTGGTTTGGTATTCTTCAACATAAATAAAATCAAAGAACATAAATATTGAATAGTTAAAAGTACATAAAATATTAAGGAAAATTGGACTCTATAGCATCAATTTATGTTTTATTCGGAACTTTGACAAAAAAAAAAAAAAAAATGAATGCAGAATTATAGCAAAAAAAATGTACATCTTCTATTAACGTGAGCCTTTTTTATTTCATTTATCGTAAAATATCCTCAGCAACACATTTAATGAAAGTGTAATTAGTTTTTTCAAGTCCAATATTTGAATATTATTTCTGTAAATCTTCAGCTCAAATTTTGCCGCCAATGTTTAAATCTGAAAATTAGATCTAATCTTTTTTTTTCTTTCAAGTGTCATATTACCTTCCAAACTTCCAAACTTGAGGCAGAGAGCACTTGAAGGATTCGATCGATGCAGGATAGAAAAGAGGAGATGGTAGAATGGTGGACGACTTGGAGAATTTCTTGCACAAAGAAGTGCTTATGATTTTGGGGATTGAAAATAGCAGTGAAATTTGCTAGATTAAAGGATTAGAGAAGCAAAAGCTAAATCGGACCAAAAGAATTTGCTAGATTAAAGGATTTGAAAATAGGAGTTAAAATAGCAGTGAAATTTGCTAGATTACACCCTAAACCCAAAAGATAAAAAGGTGGAAATAGATAGCAAAAATTTTGAAGAAGAAAATATCAATGATATGCTAAAAGCATAATATTAAATTTTTGTCAACATGTCATATTTCCATCAATATTTCTAACTTTTCACAAGTTCAATATCAACATGAGAGGTAGATCGATATTTCCATTATATCGTAGAAAAATCTACGAAACATAATAATTAAGCAACAAATATCACGAATGTAAATATAATGTTAATAAGGGATGTTTTCAAATTTAGAAAACTAGGTAAACTATTTATAAATCTAGCAAAATATCACTATCTATCTTAGATAAAGCGCGATAGAGCACGATAGAAATTTATCATTGTCTAATAGATGTCTATCGTGGTCTATCGCCCAGTGACAGATGTCTATCACAGTCTATCACTATCTACCTCTAATGGGCAGAGATATTTTGCTATACTGAAAATATTTTCAGCAATTTATCATTTAAAATAATTACTCTATAAAAAAGAGATATTTTGGAAAATTTCATAAAATGACCTAAAGACCAAAAACTTTTCTACCAATGATCTCTTCCTAAAAACTTTTCTACCATTGACCTTTTGTCCATGCAAAATTCCAAAATTATCCCCAGTTTTAAAAAGCATTTAGACCAAAGTCTTCCATCTTTTTTATTCAACCAGTCAATGTGTATTCAATACAACACCAACATTCCACCAAAGTATTTATTCCCAACTAATATTCTACCAATAACATTGAATAAGATTGGTATGAACAGAATGGAAGGTCACTCTCAGTATTCACTTTTTGTTGAACTGTGAACCCCGAATCCTAATTTTACACTTAAGTGTGTTTTCTAATTTAAATTGTCTTAATTTTACACTTAATTATGTGTCTCTATTTAAATTTGTATAAATAAGTTGTGTAGGTTGATTAAAAAGTTAGTGTGGAATGGTGAAGAAGGAATGGGATTTGAAAAAAAAATATGAAAATTGAGTTTGGGAAATTTCGGTCAAGTATAGAGAAGTTATGTGAAATGCGTTACGGA
>NW_024063777.1:0-1049 GCF_009727055.1 Benincasa hispida | reverse complement strand
AATTGAGAGAATTAATTATATATTATATAATTAATTTAATTAATTATATGTGATATAATTAATATAATGTATTTGATACATTATAATATAAAGCTTTTTTAGAGGAATTAAATATTTGAATATGATTCAAATACTAATTATATGTATTAGGTTCATATAATTAAATTTTGTATAAATGTGTTTTATATTAAATACTACTAATAATTGAGAGAATTCAAACTATAGGTTATATTGTATTTGATACAAGATAAAAAAAAAACTATAGGTTATGTGTTATATTTGATATACCATATAGTTTAATATATAATATATGATAAGGTAGTTATCACATATATATAGTTTAATATATAATATATGATAAGGTAGTTATCACCCTAACCAAATGGGTGATTCGGCTCCAGCAATATAACATTGTTTATGTGTCCCAGAAAGCAATAAAATATCAAGCATTAGTAGACTTCTTAACAAACCCAATACTGTCAAACTAGAAGTTGTGCTAAGACTTGTCCGATGATGAATTTTTTTGTGGAAATTACAAAGCCTTGAACCATCTACTTTGATGCTGCACTATGAAGAAGTGAAGTAGTGGCAAACATCATCCTTATCTCACCTAAGAAACATATGTTGTCATATAGTCTTATACTTGTTGAATTATGCTCAAACAATGTTATTGAATATCAAACCCTAATAATTGGCCTCCAAATGGCATTGGAAATTGAAATATCATATATAGAAGTTTATGGTGATTCAAAGTTGATAATCAACCGACTCTTACTTCATTGCAATGTGAATCACGAAGACTTGAAGCCTCCACTTATGCCAGAAAACTACTGGAAAGGTTTAATAGCGTGATGTTGGAACATGTACCAAGGTCAAAAAATAAGAAGGTGAAATGAAATGATTGAAGAATGGGTGTCATAAACCTCTCTCCGATGATCAAATGAAATTTATAAACTACTGAATCCTACTCCTATTATTACGATGGCATAGCAATAGTGGCAAGTTCAGGTCGATCCGTAGGGAAGCGCTAATATGAGTTTTTCGTTAAG
>NW_024063776.1:0-1078 GCF_009727055.1 Benincasa hispida | reverse complement strand
CGATCCCTTGATACAGTTCTGTCATGTGTTGTTGGGATCAGCCACTTCTTGATCAGGTAAACCCAGAGCCTTCCCTCCAGAAGCAAGCACTTGGCCTCCAGAGTGTGGATGCCTTTGAACGAAACCAACCACTTCGTGCCTGGTTGCGTTAATATCCTCAGCATCTTCGATCTGTTGCTCCGTGGGATCATCAATAATTTTATTCCCTGGTGCATCAGGGTTGTCTTTCATTTGATATATTTCGTTGATGTCCCTTGCACTCAAGGATACTGTTTCTCCTTTAAAAGTCACTGCATCCCTGTTTCCATGAAGACACTCGTGATAGAAGTCCCGCACCACCTGAAGCATAATAATGGATGGGCACTAGCAGAATTTGTCCCACCCATGTTCCACAATCACGCTCGTGATAAGGTTAGGTAGTGGATTCGGCGGAGGAAAGAAGCCCATCTCGATCAACATATCATCATTCTCCTTTTTCCTTGATGAACGCTTCCTAGCCAGTGCGGGTTTGTTGCTCTCCGCAATTGCCTTGCCTTTTTCCTTAGCCAAGGCAAGGCGGGCTACTTGTCTTTCTTTCTTTTCCCGCTCCTTGCGCTGTTGTTCTTTCTCGTACTCTACAAGTTCTTTTCCCTTCTTCTTATATAAGCGCCGCTTATTGGCTTCGCGCTTTTTCCTTTTCTCTTCCTCCAATAATCTGTCATCTTCTACTTTTTTTCCTCCTCTCTTCTTCTTCTTCTTCTCTTTCTTCTCTCGCAAATTCATCTTCAATTTGCTAGAGGCCAGCAACAGACGTTGTTCCTCCTCGCGCTTCCGTATCCCTTCAAGTCTGGCAAGCTCATTGTTGCGTCACATTTCTTCAAACTCCAATCTTCTTCTTCTATTCCCCTCTGCGATGATGAGCTTGCCCCTCTCCATCTTTTCTTGCTTCTCCTCCTCTTTTTTTCTTTTTCTCTCTTTCTCTTCCAATTCCAAAATTAATCTCTGAGGGTCAACTGTGGACCCTTCGGCGCATTCTCCCTACTACGCCGCATTAGGGGAGTTCCCTCTGCTTTTTCTCCTTCATCGGTCGCAACTATTT
>NW_024063775.1:0-1141 GCF_009727055.1 Benincasa hispida | reverse complement strand
GCGCAATCATCTAGTGCTATCATCTAGCACTTATGTTGATCGTGTAGCACCATCGCCTATCGTGTAGTGCTATCGTTTAGACTTGGCATTATTTAGTAAATGATGAGCTTGGTCGCTACACAATAAGCGAATTGCTAGACGATGGACATCATGCGATAGACGCAGGCGCTACACAATGGCACTACATAATAAGCGGACGCGCTGGACGATAGGCATGATGCGTTAGACGATAGGCGTCAGCATTACCCGATGAGCGACAGCGAGATCGTTAACAGTGAGAGATACACGACAGCGAGATCGTTAACAACGAGAGATCACTAGATGATGGAGCTGTGCGACGGGGCGTAAGTGCTATGCAAGGGGCACGAACGCTACACGATGGAAACAGCGAGAGGGCTGGATGATAAGCGACAGCGAAATATTAACTAAACGATGGAGCTATACAATGAAGTGCAGGAGGGCATGGAAGTAGGTGAATGGCAAGGAAGTAGGTGGTGGCAAAGCTTGGTTCAAACGCTCCAAAAGTTTCTAAAGAAGGAGGTGTCATGTGTTGAAAGCTTTGTAAGATGAGAAGGTTCGGTTCCTTTGGCCTATAAATACCACCACAAGTCTTCTCTTCAGTTCATAACCCGAAATCCTCTTGAAAAAAACATTAGGAAGAGTGTTAGAAGGCAGATTCGGAGGAAGCTATGCATTGATCATGAAGGGCATGCGTTGGTAGCAAGACCATACCAACATCAAGACGTTCCAAGAGGAGAAGATGCTGAGCATCAACTTGGGACAAGAAGTTCTCCCAGAATACTCGTGCATTTTGAGTGATTTCAAAGCCACCTGAAAACTCTGAGAGTCTAGTTTTCAAGATTGGTCTGCAGAAGAAGAAGCTCCAAGGAATCAGGCTGAAAGGTGAAGAAAAGACAGAAGGGTCGAGTTCTCGGGTAAGCTTGGGCCAGTCTTGATGATCAGAGGATTCCGTCCTGTTATAATTCTATAGTTAGGGTTTTCTATTCTTGTAAATATTTTGTGATATTTTTCTTTTCTATGCTTTGTACACTTGTATATATTCATATCTTTGGTGTATGAATTCTGCATTCTGATTATTTCTCAAAACTAAGTGTTTTACATTGTATTAGAGCTCTCTAAA
>NW_024063774.1:0-1254 GCF_009727055.1 Benincasa hispida | reverse complement strand
TGAAATGAGAGGCTTATTAAGCGGCCGCTGTTGAGCCAACTCCTCAACCCTATGCAATTCTAAGAATAATCCCGAATAAACAGGATTTGATTAGTTAGCTTAGGTTAGGATTAACGAAATAGTCAGTCTTAAACAGTAAACAATGTTTATAAAGTAAGAGTGACTTATTTCTTGGTCTGATCTGATGCAAACTCATTGTATAGGTGATAACGGGCAGAAATGCACGTTATTATAGCACAAAGTTATAAAATAATAAAGGATTACGATGGTAAAAATATATAAAATTGTGTCCAAAAGCATTAAGTTTATAACATTGTGATCGCATGCGTCCATCGCATTAAAAACAGTTAATTTATGTATTTTGTGCAGAAAATGCGTTGGCGCAAGGCGGAATTGTGATCCAAAAATTAACCTGCGAGCGCATTAAGAGATTGCGACCGCAACACTATGTGACCGTTTGCGTTCACGAAAATCTGCTCAAGAAGATGGCTACATAGAGCCGGTGCACAAGGTGAAAGCTTAATAAATCATGATGGGACAGAAAGCTGATGACGGTCGATTCCAAATTAAGTTGACAAGCCGTTAACGACACTATAACAAGTACACTTAACTTTTCGTTGACAATTATTTGGCGCATCAGACAAAGAATTAATGACATCCCATCAGTTCAATCATTTGAAAGAAAAAGCTCTTCACCCTAAAGCTCTATAAATATTGAAGGCCACCTTCATTGAAGGAGTTCGGTTTTTCATTCCAGCTGAGCCATATAGAAGATAGTTAGCCTCGTTTATAGTTCCTTATACTTAGAAGGCGGAAGCGAAAGAAGGGAAAAGAAGCTGGAAGATCGTCCTGGTCAGCTCGAGAGAATGCCAAGGATCGTGGAAAATAGAGAGAGGACCGACTCTTGCGAGGGCAATAATATCTTTTGGGCAGAGTGGAAAAGAATAGTGTAAAAGCCTTGGGAAGCAAGAAATTGTTACCAGGCTCTTTCTCTTTATTTTACATTGTCATTCTGTATTTTGATTTCATATATAGCATGGATCTTGCATTTCTACATCTGTTCACTCTCTTTACAATACACATAAGTAACTAAACTTTCGAATGGGTTGAGAAGTACTTAGCTAACATGACCTACGATATTCATTGCATGCAATCATCTTGTCTTATGTTGCGTCCATCACCCTTTAGAGCTACTTGAGAGAGAGTCTAAAGAAAGAACCTAAGACTTGAGAGAGCTAGGTTAAAATCTAGACT
>NW_024063773.1:0-1705 GCF_009727055.1 Benincasa hispida | reverse complement strand
AATTTTTTTTTTTTTTTTTTAAAAAAAGAGAGAATTATTGAAGAAGGGGAAATTGAAGAGAAAAATTAGCAGAAAAAGGAATTCAAAAGATGAGTGATATTGGGCTCCCATGCTTTTTGGCGTAATTTCCATTACTTTGTTGCGTACTCAATTTACATACTCTTTTTTCTTTATTTGATTTTAATTAATTTTAATTAGACAATTAATTTCCATCTCTTTTCTCACAAGCTAATTTTGGAACGGTTTTTCTCTTTATGAAAAAAAAAAAAAATGAAGTTCATGCATGTCCACGGAACCATCGTGATTCATTGGAAAAAAAAAAAAAAAAAAAAAAAAAAACAGATACCATTTGAAAATGACGTTTTTGTTATAATAATAATAATAATTATTATTATTATAAAAAAAAACCCATAACCATCCTTAATAAATGATGGTTATTTCCTATTTCTTCTAATTTTTCTTTTTAAATGTTAATATAATAATTGCAGGTGAAGAAGAATGAAAGCCTTGAAGATGGGAATAATCGTAATGAAGATCGGGAAACGGAACTTTCAGAATTTTTCTCCGTAGAAGATGAAGTAAAATTTTGAATTAATAGATTGTTGGGAAGACATTAGGTTTAAATAATTGTAAAAGATGATTATTAATGGTGTTTGTTTATGATATTTAGGTGAAGATATTTTTTGAGACGTTGGATGAAGAATTGGATAAAGTAAACGAGTTTTATGGAAGTAGAGAGAATGAGTTCGTGGAGAGAGGGGACAGTCTAAAGGAGCAGCTTGGAATTTTGGTTGAATTCAAACGCATTCTTGAAGATCGCCGCCGCAAATCTTCTCCGCCCACCACCTTTTCTCGCTCCTCCTCTTTTTCTCCCCGTCACTCTAACTTCTCCGGTAATCTCCCAGTTCCACATTCATTCACCATTTCATTTTACTTTTTTTAAATTCAATTCAATTCTTCTTTTAAATAATCATCAAATCTCTTTTTAATTTTCTTTTCTCTCTCTCTTTTTATGACAATTTTGGTTACTCTCATCAATTACGTCACTCCACGCTTGTATTTCTCCCGCCAACTATTTCTATCTTTTATGGTTGACACGTGGTGCATCTTCATTCGTCAATTTAATCTTGTCAACTATTTCTATTCTATTTCTTATTCACTCTTCCCTATTTATTTTGAACCCTAGTTTGAGTTTATGCAGAATTTAGACCTAGATAAGAGTCTAATCTATCATATATTTTACCATATTTATATATTTTTTTAAATGTTATTATAAAATTAAATAAGTAATTATAAGAGAAATTAGTTTAAATGATAAAAATGTTGTGAAATTATTTACAAATAAGCAATAATAAATAAAATCTCTTTAAAAAAAAAAGGAGGTGCTAAAAGTTTTAAATAAAGAATTAAGGGGAAAGAAATAAGGAAGAATAATATATGAATACAGAGAACACGGAATCAAACGAAATGTCAGGAGAAGTATCGGAGACGGATGAAGCAATAGCGGCATTAGAGAGACACGGCGTGACGTTCATAAACGCCGCCGTGAGAGGAAAGAGTTATACAGGCGGTTTGAGGATGGATTGAGGAAAGAAATACATATCCCTATATTTTTTTTTTTTTTTTTTTTTTTCCTTTTTAAATTATGTCTCTTTACTTTATTTATTTCCTTTCTTAAAAGAAGTTAATAAATATTTGGCCTAGG
>NW_024063772.1:0-8161 GCF_009727055.1 Benincasa hispida | reverse complement strand
GTTTTTTAAAATATTAAACAATGTACACCAAACCTGTTTTTGTATAATTTCTAATATTGCTCCCATATACGAATGTAAAGTCATCCTAACGCGAAAGGATTGTGGAACAAGCCATTCTCTCATTACGATGAATTATCAAGTGTGTTTGAAAAGGATAGGGCAACCGGACACTATTGCGAGCCACCAGTGGTGATGGCGTGAAATTTTTTTCGAAAAATGGAAGACGAGATTTGACTAGGGTCACAAGAATACCCTACCCCTGGTAATGAACAAACTCAACTGCCTGAGGATGCAATGGAAGAAGATCAAGGTGATATATCCACGAGGAAAGCATGTGTACCAGATATTTCCACCAACAAAGCGAATGTATCAGTTGAGCCATCTAGAGGGAGTAAGAGGAAACGATTCATATTCCAGAAAGAAATGATCGACACCATGCGATCAATCGCTGATATGCATTCAGCACACATGGGCAGACTCGTTGTATGGCAAGCCGAGAAATATGAGATGGAATTTAGACGTCAGAAGGAGGTAGTTTAGGCCATATTTGATATTGAAGGGCTCAATGATAGTGATAGATGTGACCTGATTGATATCATTGTCATGGACATACAAAAAATAGACCTCTTCCTAACTGTACCAAAAGACAAACGCCTACGGTACTGTACATGCCTACTTGCTCGAACCCACTAGACTAACCACCTAATATTTCAACCTGAAAAAAACATTATTTTGTGATTTTTTTTTTTTTAAAACGGCACATGTTTGATCAGTTGATATTATTTTTGTGATCTTCTGAACAATGTTACTATACTAAATCACATTCTCACCATCATTATCAAATGGAAGGTAATTATCCTATGTACAATTTTAGTTCTAGATATGTGATCCATATTATATAAAAATAAACTGTTAAGTTATCCAGTTATTCAACATTCATGTGTACGATATGTGAAATAATAATGTAAAGTTAGCAAGATTCAATATATATACATACAATATACCAATTCATTAGTAGTTGGGATAATTACTTTCAATATATATACATACATTCAATATATATACCTACAATATACAATATAGCAACTAATTGAGCAGCAATATGAAATATATTTTGGTGATATGTTTTATAGATTGAAGAGAAATAGAATTATTATAGTTTTTTTAAAAGAATACTTGAAAAATAATCTATTATGTTGTACAAATTGAGATAAAAAAAATTGAGATTGTCTAGTTTATGTCATAAATGATTTGAGAAAATAGGTGTATAGTTTAAAATTAATCGACAATAGCAAAACATAAAACTAAGAAATAAAAATGAAATAAAAAACAAACAGAAAAAATTAGAACTAATCTCATTCACAAAAAACTGCATGAGATACCCCAATTCAACTCAACTCAAACATAGACTTCCAAACTCAATTCAATTCAACTATATACATCAAACACAAACAATAATTATCTATTCAACTAACTATGCACAACAAACACAACTAATTTAACTCTCAAGATAATAATTACCAACTCAATTCTCTGTTTTTATCACGCACCCAACACTCTCCAAGGAAAAAAAATCCAAGAATGTCAACTTCGATAATATTTATTAGGCTCTCTTCCAATCATTTTTCATTTCATTATATATGATGATTTTATTTCGGTTTTTATATTTAAAAAAAAATAAATTTAACCAAAAGCTAAAAAAATAGACTTATCCTCAAAAACATTAAATGTAAAATAAATATTTTGTACTAATTGATCTTTGTCAACAAACCATTACTAAGGGAACGAATTATTGAAATTAATCACGACAAAGTTACCATCACTTTCAAAAGGACTGACCAAACAATTTTCTCTCTTAATTTTTTTCTCCTGACTTTTTTTTTTTATATAAAAACTTTCAATATAAATAAACATTTTGAATTTTGTCCTACCAAGATGAAGGCCACAATTTTTTGACTTAAACTCAATTTATTATTATAACGAGATTGTATAAATAATAGAATTGAGTTAGTTAAGCATGGAAAATTATTGGGTAATGCGATGGAATCCTCGATCCTAATTTTATTATAAAATTAAAATAACACATGAATTAATAAATTAATCCAAAAGCTTCGAGAAAGGACCAATGGAAATGGGATTACCAATGTAACCCCCATTAAGGATTGGATTTCCAGTGTAAAATTACGGAAAAGGGCTTCTCCCGAGTTCACTTTTTTCGGGGAAATAAAACGGGGCCATTAATCAGTACTTGCTTTGACAATTTTACCCTCTTATATTAAAAAGTAGTTTTTTTTTTCTCCTTTTTTAAAAATTCTATTTCACTATTTTAAGTGTTGCCCAAATCCCCATAAATACAAAATTAAGATTTTTGCTCCTTAATTTTCCTTTGAAACAGCTAATTATATATTATTTTCAATTAACAGCTTAATTCTAAGAAAGGAAAAAAAAAAAACAAGACAAAAAAACAGTATATGTGGTTATGAGATGATGAGAAGAGTTGAACATTGAAATTAGTGCTTGCTTTTGAAGATTGTGGATTGCTTAAAGGAGTAATTAGGGATCTTCATAGATTAAGGAGATGAGGGAGAAGATTTATTCGTCTCCATTTAATTCTTCGTTTAATTTTGTAATCATCAAGATAAAGATTTATTGGAAGAAATCCACCGAGAAATTGAATTTCGTGACAAAAAAAAAAAAAATCATTCTCCCTAGATTACTATTATATTTCTTTTATCTTGGTTAAATAAAATAATATTCATTCGAAAATATTATATTTAAATGAATAATGTTAGGGACAACCGGTTCAACAACATATCTTCACAATGCTTAATCCTCGTGGTTTTGTTTTTCGTTTCACTCGGAAGACATTAGATCATTAGAGAAAGTTGTCTTACTTATACACTATGGATTTTCTCTTGCTTAACTAATGTAGGACTTTGGTTGCACTCCAATAGTTAATTATAGATTTTATAATATACGTGTGTATATATATAATTAAGGAAAGGACGTTGACAACAACTGTCTCCATTCCTATTTAGTTAACGAGAAAATTATGATATCGTTTCCTTGTTAAAAGTTGAAATAAAATCCCATATTGATCAGTGAAGGAATTGATATATGGTATATAAGTAAAGACAATAACTAATCTTATTTTTTGAGACATTTTTTAGTAGTTCTAAAAGTGATTTGATAATAAATGATAAATATTTAAAATTTTGAAATTATCTAAAAGGGAAGAAAAATATTGTTTGTAAATGAGATGATTAAGATTATCGACAACATTTCATTTTAACATTGGCGTATGATGTAGTAAACTACATTAGTTGAAAGATATGAACGTTTGAATGGAATCTTAATGTATAAAAATTAAACGCTAAGACTAATTTTGTTTTAGTAACAAATTGTGATGGAGATTTTGGTTTCTATGACTTGCTTAAGAATAAAATAAAATTTCCTTCTGAAAAAAGAATAAAATAAAATTTTCTTTTCAAAAAAATAGTTTATCATTTTTAAAAATATATATTTTTGTTGTTCCTCATTTATTATATAATAAATATTTTCTTAAGCTTGAAAAAAAAAAGATAAGCATTAGTTAGGATAAAGGTGATAAAGATAAAACTTTTTAAAGCATATCAGATATATTAAAATATTAATATTTTTTCTTTTTTAAAAAAATTAATAATAAAACGAACGGACAAAATAAACTTAACTTAACTCAACTGAAATTCTCCAGAGTGAAAATTTAAATTTTTAGACATTTTAATTCGCCATAAATGTTTTAATTAATTAAATTATATAGTTTTTTTTTTTTTAACTTTTGTTAAATATGATTTGATTTGATTTCTTTATGTTCTCAATGTAATAAACCAGGAACGGTAAAAAAATTGATTTGAGATGGTGTTGTGGCTTTGAAGTGGTAATTTCCCCCAACACAATTAAATTACTATTTTACCGTTGATTTTATTGAAAACAGTAAAAGTAACCGAGTTTTATAATGATTTTTATTTCGTAGTTGGGAGTAGTTGTATAATTAAGTGAAACCATTAACCCACCTTTGTTGGGTAATTCGATGCCTCGTTTTTACTAAAAATTTTCAACTTTGCTCACCTAACATTTTGAAAACACAATATATATTTGATAAAGTTTAAAAGATGAATTCAATTTTATTCAATTTCAACTTTAAGTTACTTATTACAACATCATGTAACATTATAAGAATTGAAACAAACATGTGACCCTCAAACTTTTCAAAAAAATTATTGGTGCTTTTATTTTTTTCTTTTAAAATTTATAAGAAGGACGTATATTAGCATAATATTATCTAATCGAATTCAAAATTTTCCTTTAATAATGTAAGAAGATTTTTTTTTTTTTGGATCTTTGTGGGTATTTTATTTTTTTTAGTATTATGGTTAAAGTTAATTAGGGTTTATTCTAAATTATTATTTTTCTATATTTTTTTTATACCATGTTTATTTTGTATAATATTAATAATCAACTTGAATTTAATACAATGAAATAGAGAATAAATAGATCAAAAGATCTTAATTATGGAAAGAAAATAAAAGAAAAAAAATACAAAAAAAAAAATATTTAGAATGAACCCTAATTAACTTTAACCATTCTAAATAAAATTCCATATGTTACATTGGTTAGTGTCGTGACAATGATGCAAGTGAAAGTTTTTTTTTAAAAAAAATTTATTTAAAAGGGTTGGGAAATGAGTTCCAACCCTACAATCTAAGAAGCACAAACACAGATACAGATACGATAAGATATGAAGATACGTTAATTTCTAAAAAACTAAGATACAGATACATCGAAAATTCATTATATGTATAATATCTAGTTAATTGTTATAATACTTATTTTAAGTTAGATTAAAATAGATTCAAGAAGAGAGTGAAAACTTGAAAAATAAAAAAATCTAACAATGTCGAGTGATTGTTGAGCAACTAGAGTAAACGGTAGGAAAGAAGTAGAATATGAAGATTGAAGAATGAAGTTGTGGATGAAGGGGGTGTGAATCATGATTTAAATAGTGAAAAAGAAGGGAAGAATGAAAATTTAGTTATGTTTCGGGTTTTTAATTTTTTTTAATATTTTTATCATTTTTAATTTATTTTATTTTGAATTGCTCAATTTAAGTGGACTTTTATGTTTGGAAGTGATTTTAAAATGGTTGAAATCACTTTTGTCATTTTCAAAATCACTATGAAATATGTTTAATTTGACATGAAAATTGCATTTAAAAGTGTAAAATTGAAAACTAATGTAATTTTGAGCAATTAAAAATGTATTTTTGAGTGATTTTAAAAATGAAAAAAAGTTATTTTTTATGATTTAAAATTCTCTCCTGTACATGCACTAAAATAAAATAGGTTGTAGGTTGGGTTTTTTAAGTGGTTAGGCTTAAATTTGATAAAAAAAAAAAAAAAATTGACCCACTTATTCTCTTCATGTATTGGGAAGCTATCTGAAAATTAAAAATAATGTGAGAGTTTTTAAACTTAACTTAAATGGCCAAACAGAACGCAAACAATCAGCAGAATAAATCAAAAGCAGTAAAGAACGAACACCAAGATATATAGTGGTTCGACCAGTTTGGTCTACAACATCCACTTTGGAGAAACCAGTTTTAGAATTATTTTATTAGCGATTATGGATATATATAGATATACATTATAATCACCAAGGTCTATAATTTAAATCATCACTAATAAGGAGGATACAGCCATAATTCGTCTTGGCCTCTGAATAAGAACAACCCACTGCACACAGCCCAAAACAAGTGGTGCTACAATCTCGTCTCTGACATGGGCAGACACAGACGGATCCCATTACGCAAGGTCCTCAGCCCTACACGAAGATATAGTAGCAGCCTCCTCGTCGGACACATGTCCAGCGTTGGAACCAACGCCAGCCACACCCACGCTCGAATGGAAAACGCCCACGACAGCCCCACGGTCGGTTACGAACGGACCAGCAATATGACAGGAGTCAACCGCAAAAATCGGCCATCACGCTGCTGCTTCTTGTTCCCTTAAGATCGACCGCTTGCTCTTTTCCCACTCCAGTCGGCTAACTCTTTGCTGGGCGTCCAAAAGATAAATCACGGGATTTTCAGCCCCAAATCAACAAGTATGGATATACTTTCACAATGTCATTTTGCCCATACTATCTACCAAAATGCCTATATTGGGCCATATATAATTTCACAAAAACCAATAAAATCTTCACCTAATTACCTTGTTAGGTTTTCTACGAAATTTCCTTTCATAACATTGAATATATTTAAATGCCAGATAGTTATATAATATATATCCATATATCCAGATTTAATATTCAGCCAATCTCACTAGGTATTTAAACCTATGGGTGGACGAACCTTGGTTTAATATATTTGAAAAATTTCTCAACGGTAGACTTGACAGTTCAACATCTTCTGTGGTCAAACACTTCTCTTGATAAAATGAAATTTGACATCGATCATTGCTTAGACCGTTCGTGATGAGATGGATTCTTCGCAGATGAATAGCAATCTGGCTATCAATAGATGATAGGAAATGACTCGGTTAGCGACAATCAACTTTCACCTAACTATCTTTTCAACTCCCACTACCCTACTTTCACGCTTCACCAGATAGAGATAATAACTCTGACTCAGTAGTAGAAAAAGCAACAACTGGCTGTAGAGCAACGTTCCAAATAGATATATACAAACGAAAATGTGATATACTGATAGAGGCATTCCTTTTGTCCAGGTCTGGCGCGTAATCTGCATCTGTGAAAGCTTACCAACAGTGTCTAGATTTATCACAATCCTAGCTAAATAGATAACTAGGTCACTACCTTCCAAAATATGAAGCACCCATTTTCATAAAGCATTTCCAAGAATATAGATATATGACAATCTATCTTATCATCATAGTAAGATATACAAAGTCAGGCCTAGGTACAAATACATCAATTTACATCATTACTTCAACAGCAATACAATAGAGAGTAATTAGCCAATACTCTAAATTTTATGTATCAGCTAACAGGACCACTGAGACGAAGGAAAGCCTAAAATGGAGCTAAACGGTGTCGAAACTTCGTCTCACAAACAGACATATTATATTTCTCGCAGCTCTTAATGCAGCATAATCTCCTTGGCGAATGGTTATCAAATCCTTTCATATATATATATATATACATTCATAGACCTAGGATCATTTTAATTTCACCTAAATCTTTCATCTCATTCAATACATATATTCGTTTCTTGAGCTTATTCAGGATTATTCAGAACTCAATCCTTTAGACACCAAGATCATCATCTCTACTATACATTTGAAGTAGATAAATTAGTGTAACCTATATCATGAGCTAAGTTTCAGTATCATCGCAGGCCATCATATTAGCTCATGTGGAAACCCCTGCTCATATAGAGATAGATATTAGATATATAGATAATATAGAGATAGATAGATATAGATAATAGATAGAGAGATATAGATAGAAGTATTCGTCAAATCCTATATATATATATATATTATAAATAAGATTTAGATTGAAGCATGTAACTCATTTTTCACTCTAATTCGGACCATGAAGGAAAGCTGTGGTGAGCGTCATTTGTTCAAAACATATCAAAAGTGAACAAAATAGATAAAATTTAATCGTATGGACGAATTTCCTCTAGAGAGTTAAAATCTCATAATTTCACTCTTTTTATATATTTTGAGTGTAGCCCTTGGCAACCGGAGTCTAGGACCTTAATATTACCATAAAGCTTAGCTGTCACCTCCTGTACCTGGCTTGAAATTTAATCAACTACACTTTGTTACTAGAATAAGTTTTCTGATTCGGAGGCCTTGGAACCAATGACCATACGTCTGATTTCTTCTGTCATGAGAACAACTCTGCTCTCATACGATCCTTCCATTGTTCATTCGACATAGGAATAATATAAATTAAAAGGTCTGCTTCAATATACTATTTCAAGCTGCACAATGTAAGAGAACTATTATAGTAACTAGAAATCAGCACATAATAAATAATCGTAAAGGAGACTGCCTCACCCGTTGAGGCCTATCACGTGTAGCTGGGATAGTTTTCTGTAGGTACACTAACCTACTTTTAGGCTTTCTTCACCGAATAGCTCGCCTCAATATAA
>NW_024063771.1:4700-16820 GCF_009727055.1 Benincasa hispida | reverse complement strand
TGTATGGGAGGGTTAATTTAGCAACCTGAACGTTATATTGGGTTTAACTGAAAACTTTAGAAACATCATACAAGATGATGGTTTAGAGGGATCCATTAACCTTTAAAAAGGCAATGGAAGATGTTGGATAGGGAACTAAAAAAAAAAAAAAATCGTGGAAAAAAGCCATGACGTTGAATGGAGTCGATACTTTAATTTTTCTGGGGACTTGTAGATCACCACATGGGATTCAAACCTATAGGTTGCAAATGGATCTATAAAGAAAACAAGACAAACTTTTCAAGGTGAAAAACCTTCAAAAGCCAGATTCGTGGGCAAAGGTTTTTACTGTCCAGAGAAGAAGAATTAGGGGTTTCGTTTTCTGTAGACTTGACCTTTATTGCAGAGAAGCCTCACATTTTCTCTCCTTATATACACGTATGTAATTTATGAATATTTAACGAAATACTATCACTATAATACCACAAAGACTAGATCTAGCAACGACAATATTGATGACACTTTATGAGAAAGTGTTATGTGTGGAGCAATATGAGAAGTTGTCTATAAAAGCACTCTCTCTTGAATATGGTCCCGATACTCTTAGTGATGTGATTAAGCTTAAGTTAATGTGTTTTATATTCCTCAACCAGATAATGTGGATTACAGATGAAATAGGATAAGAAATAGAAAATCTTTAAGGCGTTAGAACACAACATGTCAATTATGTAGGGATTAAAAGTGCTCAAGACTTTTCAACTTTGACTCCTGTTGTGTAATATAGTTATTGCAAAGATTTTTTATTTGATCTGGATCAAAATTTATGACTAGGTACAGTGATGTGAAACAAAGTAATGTTTGAACAAACTGTATGTTTAACATAGTGAAAATATATAAAGTACAAGACAAGACTGTCACTACATTCTTAGTATTTTATGTTGATGATATCTTGCTTCATTGGGAATGCGAAAGCTTTCTTCCTGACTAATAAAAAGAGATTGGTTGGAACACAATTACAAAATGAAAAATTTGGTGTGATCTTCTAATATGTTCTAGAGGATGGACAAATATTTTTGAAATCAGAAGAAATAGAACCACCTATCACTACTCAAGTACTCTATATTGACAAAGTTAATGTTGTGTCAAAGAAATTAATAGGTGACAAAAATTACCAAAAAAAGGTGTTTGTTTTCTTTTAGGACTATAGAATTCATGTGTCAAAGGAAACAGTGATGTCCTATATAAGCGTCCTCAAGAGTTGAGGAAATTGAAAAAATTCCAATATCTGTAGTTGGGAGTTTGATGTATGCAATGTTATGTACACGTCCTGGCACATATACTTCGCAGTTGGAATAGTTAGTAGGTTCCCAATCCAAACCAGATACAGTCATTGGACTCTGCCAAAAACATCTCAAGTATCTAAGGAGAACGAGGGACTATATGCTTATGTATGGTCCTAAGATTTTGATCTTACTGGATATACTGATTTGATTTTCCAGATACGTAGATTCAAGGAAATCTAATTTCAGAATCAATTTTCCCACTCTCAATGGAGGAGCTATAGTTTTGAAAAGCATTAAACAGAGTTGTATCGCTGACTCCACAATGGAAGCAGAATACGTAGCTGCATGTGAAGCCGCTAAAGAAGTAGTATGGCTACTCAAATTCTTGGCTGACTTGCAAGTAGTTTCAGATATGTAGCTACCCATCACACTGTATTGTGACAATAATGGTGTTGTTGCCAACTCGAAAGAACCAAGGATTCATAAACGTGGAAAACAGATTGAGAGAATGTACCATCTCATCAGAGAGATAGTACACTGAAGAGACATGATAGTCACGAAGATAGCCTTTTAAGACAACCTTGTTGATCCATTTACGAAGGCCCTCTCAGCTAAAGTGTTCGAAGGCCACCTGGTTGGACTAGGACTCCAAGCAACGTAATCTAGGGCAAGTGAGAAAATGTCTATGGTATTAGAGATGCCCTAGTTTATTGTATTTTTCTCTATGTTTCTCAACATTGTATTGTATATATTTGTTCTCACCGGAGTTTTAGTCCAAGTGGGAGATTGTTGGGAATGTCCTAGAAGTCGCAGTTCGTAAATTTTTTGTATTAAACATTCTGTTTATCAATAATATATTATTAACTATTTTATTCAATAAAGCTATTGATATTGCATTTTATAATGAAAATCCAATAAACACATCCACGACTATAGTATGAATATTTTATCTTTATGTGGTGACATAAATAGGATCAAGTTATAGTATATAGACTAAATGGTCTATAAGTATATGGATGAAGTTGGGTATTCATCCTGGTAACACAATTGGATGTGGCCCATTTCATATAAAGATACAAATGATGTGATCCACAAATTATTCATGTAGAGTCATGTGAGTGAGAGCATCCTATGCAATGAGTTTGCATAAGACTGGACCTTAAAATAGTCACTTTTCTTTATAACGACCGTTTATTGTTAAAACTGACTATTTCAAACTAAAATGACCTAGGATAACACGGTCTTCATTCTGAGCTAACTATAAACTTTTGTTTATTTCGGGATTATCCTTTGATTTGCATAGGTGAGAATAGTCCAATAGCACTGCTTAATAAGCCTTCTATTTTGGGGATAAGTCCGGGTAGATAGCTGGAGACATAGCTATGCAAGATGGAATTCACTCCTACCTGACTCAGAGATAACAGATAGGTTGTTCTCTTAAGTGTTGATGCCTATTCTGGAACAACGAGGCCCTACCCTCTCTTGGTAGAAAGGGATATGATTTATAAAAGATACTACAAATAAGTTGTTCAATAGAGAGTCAATGGAAGCTTAAGGTGCAAAATGTATTTGCAAGGGTAAAACTGTAATTTTGACCCAGTTGTAAATACGAACGACCTGTGAAGGATCAACTTACTAATTATGATCGAAATGGACAAAAATATATCTACAGTGAGGAGAGTGCAACTATCGAGCTATAGTGGTGTGCCTTGATACTTAATGAATAGTAATTAATTCGGTTTAAAGAGTTTAACAGATTAATTACAAATCGCTGGAGTTCATGATCTATTGGTCCAATAAGTCCATCTACTGGCTCATAAACTAGAATAGAAAATTGAGTATTAATTGGATGAATTTTGGAATTAGGGTTATGAATTTGAAATGTTTAAATTCAATTATTAGGGTTTTCAAGTTATTGTATTTGATACAATTGGAAACATTTAGTTTAGATGAAATTAAACGAGATTGGAGAATCAATTAATATTTAAATTATGATTTAAATAAGAAATTGATTCATATTGGTGAAATTGATGTTTTATTGATTTAATATCAAGATATTAAATTAATATTATTTTAATTAAAAATGTTGAATTAAAATAAAATTAGTTTTATACAAATAAATTAATTTAGAATTAATTTATAAAACTAATTTTAGATCAAAATAGTTTTATTTAAAATCAAGAATTAAAATTAAAATCAATTTTGAGAAAATTGATTTTAAAATAAAAGAATAGTGGATTTTTCCATGGTTAATCATCAAATTCAATTCAAATTCTCATTAATTCTCTAAGTAGGAGCTGCTCTACATGTAGCCATACTTTGATGCATGGTTCGTGTGTATCAATCAGACCTCCATGCAGCTTGATTGAGAGAAAAATCAGAAATTTTTCTACTAAACTGTTGCATAATTGAAAACCCTCTCAAACCATCAAAAGTCATCCCAAATTCAGCTTGATTTTAGCGTTTCCATCACACATTCCTTCTTGAGCTTTGTAGAGAAGATCGCGATGGTGGTTTTGTTAAAGTTTCAAGCTCAATCTTGGAATATTACTGTTGAATTCATGGACTAAGTCTTCAAAGGTAGTGTTTGCTTCAAACCCTCTATGAATTTCACTTGAATAGCATGTTTAAAACTCAAATTAAGATTAGTTGGAGTGCTTATTGATTTTGATTTGTTTCGTTGCATGTCATATTACTCCTTCACCCAGCTATCTATCTGATCTTACCCCTGAAATGAGAGGCTTATTGAGCTGGCACTGTTGAGCCAACCCTCACCTATGCAAATCTAAGGATAATCTCGAATAAACAGGACTTGATAGTTAGCTCAGGATTAACGAAATAGTCAATCTTAAACAGTAAACAACGTTTATAAAGTAAAAATGACTTATTTCTAGGTCTGGTCTTATGCAAACTCATTATATAGGATGCCCCCACTCCTCATGTCAATACATGAACAAATCAGGATCACTTCGTTTGTATCACCTCTACAACAACTTGTAACCGCTACAGTGTAGGCCATATCCAATAATGTTATCAGAATAAGGCAGCCAACTTGATTTCTATACTATAGACCATTTTGGCTATTTACTTGAACATGATCAATTTTTATGTTTCTAAATAAAGTTCAAGTATTCATACAATTGCCATGGATCTTAGTTTATTAGATTTTGACTGTATGAATGCAATTTAAAGATTCAATAACAAGTTTATTGAGGAAATGTTGAATAACATCTTTATTGATAATAGAATGTGTTTAACTTTACAAACTGCGAGTTTTAGGACACATAACCCAACAAAAATTTCCTGATCAAACTATGAATTTCATGAGTTATTATGATACGACTCTATATTGTGGGACTTTTTTATTGCATGTTGAATACTAGATCAATTTAGTGATAATTACCCTTCTATCAGTAGCTATGTACATTGTAGATTGTCTTTAGGTTTACCAGTTTGTATGCCTTTGCGTCCACCAGTTTTGTGTGTCTAGGGATCCACTAGTTTATGTTTCTTCATAATCACCAAGTTGTCTGAATGCATCACCAACGGTAGGGTGGGTTTACTTATTCACTCAAATGGCCATACATGTTGAACTTGAGTACACAAGTTTAGGATTTTCTAGGTATGGACATTCATTTCTATGTGATTATATAACCTTATCCTTATAGTCTTATCTTGTGTTTTCTTATACTGTTTTTAGGTGAGAGAAAGAGTGTATTAGACACTTGATGAAAGTTATGTTAATTGGAAGAATTTCTTGGGCATTGTTTCATGTTTTCAAGATTGTTTTGGATGGTTTTATTTTGAACATTCAAGTTAGAAGTTTTAAATTTATATGCTTTTTTCTCATTACGTTATAAGTGATCCTGATTTGGTTTTTTATTAGCATTCCCTAAATTATATTAGTGGTGTTTTTTTAAAAAAAAAAAATATATTTTTTTTTATTTTATATTAAAATGATTAACCAATTTTCTTTTTAAGATTGCATGAATGTCATTATGACCCTAGTTAGAGATTTTGGAAAGTTGGGTTGTTAAATCGAGCCTTTTGGTTTAGAATTCATCTTTTATGACCCAGTTGCTCAATTTACCTCCAATTAGTGCCTTCATGATCTTCATCCGTCCAAAATACTCTAAACTACTATGAATTCCTTAGTCTCAACCAAATAAAAGATTAACTGCATTAGAATATTGAAATTAACATGAAACAAAGATATGAATTGCACATTTAATTTTTTTTATAAAGTATAAAATATGCCGTAGTTCGTTACTAAGTTACCTCTCTAACAAAAAGAAGCTAGACTATGCGGAATTATACAATTACGATTGTCCCGTGACTTACATCAATGTGTCCATGTTCAATTATTTTAGGTTGAAAAAATTTCCCTGATTAATGACATTAATCGACATTACAAAAAATGGATTTCAAAAGGAAATGGACATGGAAGAAGATAGGATGTATGGCTTTCGTTGATGGAGAAATTATCTTCGAAACATCATGAAGGAGTAGGTTACAATTTTAAAATTATTTTATACAAAATACAATAGAAGCAAAATTAATTTTCATAAACAATCCTATAATTAGATAAGTTAAAAGTATGCGACAGAAAATTTAACAAAAGATCTAACGTAAATCCAAACATAATTCGACGACCAATTACCTAACAAATAACAAAATTCAATTTACTATTATTTACATATATGCAACGGGATTCATGGCATGGTTGTTGAATTATTGAAATTTACCTTATTATTAAAAATTGAGAATAAAATTTAATGCGGATGGAAGTTAATGTAATTTTACTTAGATTATCTTAAAACCTTTCTGCAATTTTTACGGCCCAAAATGGAACTAAAACCATATTTGCGACAATTTGCTTCTTGAGAATATGACGAAACCAATTTCTTCTTCCACTTATCATCTCATTGCTTCTTATGGGTTTGTAGGGTCTTCTTTTTTGTTCCACAGAATACGTATATTTGTCTAATAGCGTACAAATAATTAATTATCCATAGGCATTATTTTACTGAATTCTTCCTATACCTGCGCAAATCATATATGCTTGTTATTTTTCTAGATTGTGGTACCAAAAATATGTTTTGTGGCATTCCTAATTTTGTGTATGTTCCTCACAACTTCTAAATAATACGAGACCATTTTCCATATATTTCTAGCACACTTTTAAATGGCATGGTTTTATAATGAATGTTTCCATGTCAATTTATATTAGATTTTGTTTATGTCAAATTATATCCTATTAATTTTACTCATCCCCATGCTTGAAGATTATCTTTAGATGTTGGAGAAGTTTCAGCGTAAGCCCGTAATTATAGTTTGTTGACTTACAAAATTCATCTTAAATAGATGATTATGCTCTCAATCATTTTAGAACGGTAGCAAAAGGTCACTCAGAATTTAGTCTTAGCTTTCTGGTTGATGAAAAATAGAAGTTGTTTCATTTAAAAAAATGTTTTAGTTTACTAATATATGTGAGAGGCTTGTACGTAATATAATAGACACATGAATTTAACACATCAATACTTAAGTTATTATATTGTTGGTCAATATCATTATTGACATCGATTAATTGTCATTTTTTCAATCTTGTCACTTTATGTATGAATGAAAACATATTAGTGAAAATGGCATAACTCAATAACAACGAGTATCTTAGTAACCATAAGGTTTTTTTGTATGAAACTTTTTATTTTTAGCTTTTATAAAAAGATAAAAGTTGAGTTGATAGGTTTTGATTTACTGAACCAAGGATGAAATATTTTGGTTGGAGTCGAAATTCTTACAACAATTTTTTGAAGGAAGAAAATTGTTAATCATTATTACATCGTAGCATCTTACAAAATAAGCAGAAGAATAAAGTTCTCACTGACTTTTACTATGTATAATAACATTTAATTGTTTTCATTATCGGTTATTGATTCTGAGTAAGGATTTTTATCAAACCCCCTCCCAGTTTATCCTCTAAAATCGGAAGGGGACATGATGCCAGCAATTACCGACATACTTGCCAGCACTTACTGCCTAAGTTAAATGAAACCTACTTAAAATCTTAATATGCAAAAACGGCTTAGTAGTAAATCAACTATGACTTTAACCAGAAAAACAACAAAAAAAAACAACAGATGTCCAACAAATAGCACAGGAATGAACCTGGGTCCCAAAATAAGTTTTACAAGTCCCAGACTTCTCTTAAAATATGTGTAGATCAAACAACCTTAACCTGAGCTTCTTCATTCCTAACCGAGCTTTGAGTGCCAAGTAGCAGTGGGTTCAATCGTGAGGAAACTGACCGCTACCTAGGAAAAAGGAAAACATTTGAAAACGGTGAGCTGGTTGCCCAGTGAGTGACTCATAGAAATACAATTCATCTCAAGCCTTTCATACACATTAATTTAAACATATAAACATGCTAGAAATGATCTCAAGCAACTTACGTAGTATCATGCGTCATAATCAATCATACTATCAAACCTTAATTGAGAACGAGCGCTCGTTGCAAAAGCTCCCAATGTCCATTCATGGCCGTGAGACCCATACTTCGGTCCCGTTATAATGACGGTGACCAGGAGACCCATACTTCAGCTTCTCAGATAGAACTACCTACATGCACGTGGAGTATACTAAGTATTGTCAACACCTTAGGTACTTCCTCTGATACCTTCTATACCTTCGGTATCCGATTTATTAGAATCGTAACATTCATAGAAGATTTGAGTACCATAAGGTTAGGCATAGCACTTACGTAGCTTTCGCCATAAGAGCATTATCAAAATTCAACATGCATGCTTCACGAATTATAAACATGTAGTTTGCATTACCTTTCCATTCAAACATCATGTTGAAGATATGTCATGAATCATTTTAAAACATAAATATAAACTTTAATTGCTTGGAAAACCCATGAACACTAGCATGAAATTCATTTGGAACGCATATTCCTGTTATATATATATATATATATATATATATATTTTAACACATTTCTTCACTCACGGATTTTTAGGCTTGATTTTTCCTAGGCTTGGTAGGCCTCTCCAATGGAAGTCACTCCTACACATAAAAATAAGAATTTTAGTTACTACTTTGGTCTCCCTTTTGAGATTACTCTTTTTAACCAAGCTCATACTTAGTAAGAAGTTGCCTGTTCGCCCACAATTTCCAGATTCAAATTCTAACTTCAGTAACTTGAAAACCAGGACTCATCTTAAAAAATTTCCTTTTTCAAACATGCTCAAAATTTTGTTAAAAATGTTACATCAAAGTTTCAATGTAAAACTCCTTATGATTTAACTTGGGCCTTTAAATCTCTCCTGATGTCCCTGAACTGCAGCTACCTACTTGAACAAAGATTCTAGGTTTAACTTCCAAAATATGTAACTTGAACCTCAAATCTTATCTTGCAAAAGTTTCTTCTAAAAACTTGCTTGAAATGGTGTTAAAATAATATCTTAAAATTTCAACTTGAAAAATCCAAGTGTTTCGGCCTAGATCTATGATTCTTCATCGAGTGCCCAGAAATACATGAAAACGAACCTTCATTTGTTCCTTACCTCTTCGACCCTCTTTCATGCAAGAACTCCCTTCCAAAGGTTTCATTTAAACTAGACTCATAGAGCTTTCTAATGGTACCAAGATCGTCTGATTTGATCGAAGGAATCGTCCAAAACGAGCTTTTAAGGTTCTCTTCCCATTTTATACTACTGCCCAACCCTTTCGCATGAAATCTCCTTAAGCCACCTCACCCACTAGTTTTGATTAAGGGCCCAGGTTAATCCATCTGTCTGTATAACTAAAAGAAACGTTTAGAATTGAGCGTTTCGAGCAAACTCAATCCTCGATGGGAAAAACTCGATGGAGAAGGGTCATTACTCGATGGAAATTTCAGTGGCTCCCTGCTGAATGGTCGATGACAAGGACTCGATACTCGATGGGATACTATGTACTGGATGGCTTGCTCGATGCACATTCCTTACTCGATCTCTCATACTCGATGTGCGACACTTCCTCAATTGCTCATACTCGATGCTCGATCCTTCCTTAATCACTCACACTCGGCACTCGACCCTTCCTTGATTGTGTACACTCGATGCTCGACCCTTCCTTGATTGCTTATACTCGACGCTTGATGGCATCTAATTGGTGCTTGCCTTATGCTTACTCGATGCTTAGCCACCACTCTTCATGACTAACACTTAGCCAGAAATTCCTTTTGCAAGGCTAGATTAATAAGTATCCAAGAGCTAAGTTCCCAAATGTAGACATTTTTCCTTCTTCAAACTTATCCTTACCTCAAAAACCATAATTCCAATCTAGCTTAAATATTTAACCCCATTACTTTTCTTAACTCAAACAACAAATATAATTAAAAAGGGAAAGTAGGTTGTGGGTTTTAAAACCTACTACCCCTTAAAAGAAACATTGTCCTCTAAATTTACCTGTAGAAATCAGTTGAAAAGTTGAGGATACTTCTTCTTTACTTGCTCTTCAGATTCCCACCTCGCTTCTTCAACTCTGTGGTTGTTCCACAATACCTTTACTAAAGGTATGATTTTGTTCCTGAGCACATGTTCCTTCTTGTCTAAAATATGAACCGATGCTTCTTCATATGACAAATTTTCCTTGAGCTGAAATGGTTCTTTTACTAGTACATGCGTAGGATCAGGTATATACTTCCTCAACATTGATACATGGAACACGTTGTGAATACGTGATAGCTCCAGAGGTAATTGTAATTTATACGCTATCAGGCCAACTCATTCTATAATCTCGTATGGTCCGATGTATCGAGGAGTTACTTTCACTTTTCTTCCAAACCCGAGTACTCCTTTCCATGGAGATAACCGAAGGAATATATAGTCTCCAACCTCCAATTCTAAATCTCTCATTCACTTATCATCGTTACTTTTCTGCTTGTCTTGAGCTGTCTTCAAGTTTTCCCTGATAAGCTTTACAGTATCTGCCATTTGCTACACTAATTCTAGACCCAACAGTTTTCGTTCCCCTACTTCATTCCAACATACCAGGGTCCTGCATGGTCTGCCATACAATGCTTCATATGGAGCCATGCCTATGCTCGAGTGATAACTATTGTTATACGCAAACTCGACCAATGGCAGTTGTGCATCCCAACTTCCTTTAAACTGCATAACACATGTTCTCAACATGTCTTCCAGTGTCTGTTCATGAATGGGCAATCCGAGAGGCCTCGATGTCTGCTCTAACTGACCGTCTGTCTGTGGATGAAAAACCATTCTAAATGGTAGCTTGATACCCAAGGCCTTTTGCAAATTAGAGAGGAAAGTGCCTAGTTATGCTCTCTAATCATTTAGAACTGTAGCAAAAGGGATCCTTAAGAATTTAGTCTTACCCTTTTGGGTTGATGAAAAATAGAAGTTGTTTCATTTAAAAAATTGTTTATAAGCTTACTAATATATGTAAGAGGCTTTGGTAGGCAATTAATAGACACATGAATTTAACACATCAATACTTAAGATTATATGTATTGGTTAGTCAATAACATTATTAACACCGATTAATTTCGTCCACTTTTATCAATTTTATCCACTTCCTGTTGTTTGAATTATAACATATCAGTGAAACTGAGCTTGATTTAATTAACATACGAGTATCTTAGTAACCATATAGTTTTTGGTTTGAATCCATACCACAAGTGTAAGGTTTGTAAACTGAGTCAAAATCCTTGTGTTTTTTATGTATGAAACTTTTTATTACTTTACACTTTTATAAAAAGATAAAAAGTGGAGTAGATAGGTTTCAATTTACCTAAACAAGGATGAACATATGTTTGGCTTGGGAGTCGAAGATTTTTACAACAATTTTCGAGGAGGAAATTGTTAACCATAGTTACATCATAGCATCAATGAAAATAAGCAGTAGAATAAAGTTCTAACTAACTTTTACTATGTATAATAACACTTGATTGTTGTCATTATCGGTTCTTGATTCTTAGTAAGGATTTTTATCACACCTCCTCCCAATTTATCCTCTAAAACCCAAAGGAGACATGATGGCAGTAGATAATTTAAGCGCTATCTCTAGTGCTATCGTCTAGTTGTTGCAAATAGCTTAGCGATCAGCCCGTGCATGCTCCAACTCCTAGTTGCCTTGCACTCCTGTCTAGCCTCAACACTCTCACTCATTGCTGCTCACTCATCTTTGAATGCATGAGCAACCTTTGGGGCAGTGCCTCTTTGCATACTTCTCAACATGCATCCATAACCTCACAAGATCAACTCATGGTTGTCCTTGGCCTTAATGCTTAATCATCTCCATAACCTCTACGAAACTTAAGTTTCATTAGAGCTTCATGCCGTTAATGTTAATCAAAACCAAACACATGTTTTTATCGACTTCATCCATACTTAGCCAAATTTTACTGTTAAGGCTCAAACTCAAAGACTACTCAACAACTTATTCAAACACTTAGAAATTTCCTTCTCTTCAACATAGGATTAACTTATCACTTAGTTAATTTCCTTCAATTATCGCGCTTTAAGTAGGAAATTGGAATCCAGGTTTCATAGAAGAAGCTTAGATAAGCTTCTTTGATCTACACATATTTTGAGAGAAGTCTGGGACTATAAAAACTTATTTTGGACCATGTTCATTCTTGTGCTATTTTTGGACATATGTTGTTTGTTTGTTTTCTTTTTCTTTTTTTTTTTTGGGTATTGTAATTTAAGTTGTTTTCCTGTGTAAAGTCATAGTTGATTTATTGCTAATCGTTTTTGAATTAGATTTAACAGTTTATTTAGTTGGTATAAGTGCCTGACAAGGTAGGTTGGTATACGCCATCAGTCTCCTTTGGGTTAGAGGGAAT
>NW_024063771.1:0-4675 GCF_009727055.1 Benincasa hispida | reverse complement strand
TTTTCCCTGGCTTAAAAAAGTCAAGTTGATTATATTGCTAAGGAGTTTTGCAATTTAGAATTAAGCAGGTTTCATTTTAAGTTAATGGTAGGTAAGTGCTGGATCAAGTAAAGGGCCTCTCGGTAACTAGCTAAATGATGAGCTTGGGCGCTAGACGATAAGCATAGACGCTAGTTGATGCATTAGGCACGAGCGCTAGATGATGGCACTACACGATAAGTGAACGCGCTAGATGATGGAAGTGATGCGTTAGACGATGGGGTCACCGCTACATGATGTGTCACACCCTCTCCCAGATTACCCTTTTAACTTGGATGAAGATGTGACGGTAGCAGATACTAACCTTATTGTCAGCACTTACTCCCTTTACTTACTTACTTACTTAGCTCCTTTAGTGCCAACCTGATAAACATTATTAATTTATACAATTACATGCTTAACAAACCATAACACAATATCTACAGCTAAAATATTTACAGATGGGCCCAAACTTTACTAATAAAACCCTGACTCCCCTCACAACATGTGTATATCATTATAGACCATTAACCTAAATTCTTATAACTAGCTGGGTCTTTCAGTGGCAAGCAGAAGCAGGATCAACCTTGAGGAATCCGACCGCTACTTAGGAAAAGAAAAATATAGGAAAACTGTGAGCTAGTTGCCCAATGAGTGACTATAGAAATCATATTATGTCATGCTTCACATTATTATAAAACATGTAAACATATTGGAAAACGTTTCAAGCATCTTTTGATAAAACATAAACATAATCATAATCTCATGCTTTATGAAGGAAAACTCATCGACCATCAACAAATCTCTTTAAACCTTAGTTGAGAACGAGCATACATTGCTCTATCTCCCAACGTCTGTATCCGGCCAAGAAATCCATACTTCAGCCTCAAGTTACTGGTATATGGCCTAGGAAACCCATACTTCGACCTCTCATTTAGAACTACCTACGTGCATGTGGAGTTTCTAAGTATTGTCAACACCTTAGGTACCTTTTAGATACCTTCTATACCTTCAATATCCGGCTTACTAAACATATCATGCTTAAGAAAAAACATATAGATTAAGAATCATCCAATCATAGCCTTTAGCATAGCTTTTGTAGAAACATAGCTTTTATCATAAAAACGCATGTTTCATCATAGATACTTAGCTTTTATAACAAATTAACATATCATCTTGGCATGCGATAAAACATACACATGCTGGAGAAAAGATGCTATGCAATTCATAAAACTTGGTTGCTTGAAAACATATAAACTTATCATCAAACATCATTCAAATCGCATGGTCTTTTATGCACAAAACATTGAAAACATTAAGTTTATTTTAGTCACTCACTACTCGTTGGGCTCTTAATGGTTTGTAGGCTTCGCCTAGCTTCTCTTGGCCTGAAACAACATAATTCCTTGTTAGATTCCTTAGAATTTTCATCAAGATGCTTCAAATAGTTTGCTTACTAGCGAGTTCTTTACTAGCGGGATCATCACTAGCGAGACCAACACTAGCGAGATCGTCCCTAGCGAGATCATCACCATGGAGATCATCACTAGCGAGATCTTCACCAACAAGATCATGACTAGCGAGATCATCTTATGAGCGAGACTTAGCATGAAAATCAGCGAGACTAGGCACAAAACTAGCGAGATATTTCATTCTTTGCGAGACTTACTATTATTAGCGAGACTTAGCATAAATTTTAGTGAGACTAGGTAGAAAATTAACGAGATTTGAGTGACCAGCGAGATTTACACAATCCTTATCTCGCTCTCGCTCCCTTGGGTGAGCTGCTCGCTTGATGTTCCCAACTAGCTGCCTGCTTACGCAACAAATTCCAGTTCCAAATTAAAAAATTTCAAACTCGAAATCCAGAACTCATTCAAGAAACTTTCTTCTACAAACTTGTTCAAAATTGAGTTAGCTATCTTACCTTAAAATTTCAGCTCTAAATTCGTCGTGGTTTGGCCTCTAGTTTCCAATATTTACTACTAACCTTGATTAATCTGAGAACTAGACTCTTCTAGCTTTCAAATGGCACCAATTTCATTTGGATCGCACGAATCAGTTGTCTAAACCGAGTCTTTGAACTTCTTCTTCCTTTTTGTTCAATCGACTGCAATCTCATGCATGAAATCATCGATCGCCACCTTGCACACTAATGGGTTTAGTACTGTCGACCGAGAAAACTTAGTTTAAGTTTAAGTAATTAATTTTTTTGAACCTAACTTCTTCGTTCCTGTTTTCTTCTTTTCTTCCTTCTTCTCTTCTTCTTTCTTACTTCTCTGTATTAAACCATAAATTTCATATTACTTATTTAACATAATATCCTCATGGCTAAACATACTTATGTAAAGAATGTAGGATTCGGGGTTTACACGATGAGTGACAGCGAGAGATACGTGATAAGAGACAGCGAGACCGTTAGGTGATAAGCGATAGCGAGAGATCACTAGAATATGGAGCTATGTGATGGGGCGTAAGTTCTTTACGATGGGCACAGGTGCTAGATGATGAGCGACAACGAGAGATTTACTAGGCGATAAGCTATGCGATGAGTGCAAAAGCTACATGATGAACTAGACGAGGGGCCAAGTGTTTATGCATTACTGAGGCTTGCGGTACACAAGGCTGATGGATTCACCTTGACAAATGGCTAAACCTAGAAGGGGTTGAGCTTGAGTTAGTAGATGGTGGACAAATAGAGTTTCATGCAAGGGAGATTTATGCATGAGGAAGACAACTGAAAATTCATGCAAGTATGTGAGTGGCATGGAAGTAGGTGAATGGCAAGGAAGTAGGTGGTGGGAAAGCATGGTGCAGACACTCCAAAAGTTGCTAAAGAATGAGGTGTCATGCGTTGGAGGCTTTGTGAGATGATGAGGATCAATTCCTAAAGCCTATAAATATCACCGCAAAGTGTCTCTTCAGTTCATAACCCGAAATCCTCTTGAAAAATATTAGGAAGAGTGTTAAAGGGTAGATTCGGAGGAAGCTATGTGTTGATCATGAAGGGCATGCATTGGTAGCAAGACCATGCATTGATCAAGAGGTTCCAAGAGAAGGAGATGTTGTCGAATAGTGAGGTCTGAAAGTAGTATTAACTTGGGACGAGGAGTTATCCCAGACTATTCTTGCATTTGGAGTGATTCCAAAGCCACTTGAAATATCATAGAGTCTAGTTTTCAAGTCAGGGCTGCTGGAGAAAGAGCTCATAGGAATCATGCTGGAGAGTGAGAAAAAGACAGAAGGGTCGAGCTCTCGGGTAAGCTTGGGCCAGTCTTGATGATTTGAGGATTCCAACCAAAACACGAGGAGTTCTAAGCTAAGATTTTATAGTAAGCTTTGTGAAAAAATTTTAGAACATGTTTGTAGAAGGAAGTATCTCGAAATAAGGCTTGGAATGATGAGTAATCTGATCTTCTATTGAATCTGGAATTTAGGGTTCAAAAGGGAGCCCGAGGAAGTTAAGGAACTTCTAAAGAGAAAGGTTCCAACCAAGGTGAGTGGTATTTCCTTTAAGTCTTAAGCATATATTTTAGAGTAAATATATATGCTTATGTTGTTAATGAGTAATTAGAATGAGAATGAGATTATGTGATCGGGATGGTCAGGGGGTCAATAGACTTAGTTCCTAAGCCTGGAGCAGAACCTCATGGGATGGTCAGGGGACCGAGAGGTCTAGTTCCTGAGCCTGTGAGAAGAAACTCGTATGAGATGGTCAGAGGGCTTACAAGCCTAGCTTTTGAGCACATATGCGGGGATCTATGTGCGCATAAGGAACGCAGGAGAGTAAGCGTTTATGACTAGTATCAGTTTAACTATCTACCGTATGTGTAGGTAGAGTTTGAGAACATACTCATTATGAGTAGTATCAGTTTAACTATCTACCATGGGTGTAGATAGAGTTGAGATCAGACTCACTCAAGGCTGAGGTTTGAATGTAATCTTTGGTAGTTCGTGCATACCCTGCCTGTTATATTTATGAGTTAAAATATACTTTAGAGTTGCCTACCACTCACTGAGCTTTATGAAGCTCATTTTTTTTCTTTCATATTTTTTCTTCCCAGGTAGCGAAATGTAAGCAGTTCCAGGTGCTGCTAAGGTCAAGGTCCACCACGCCAATGTACACTTCGGGTTTTAGAGTTGTTGTTGTAAACTTTATAGTTAAGCCTAAAAGTAGTAAATAAACGTTGTACCTTTTGTAATAAATTAGTTTAGTCAAAAGTTGTTATATCCTTGGCTTAAAGTTTTATGAGAGTAAAGATTTTTAGATGGGTAGTAGGTATCAAATAAGGGTGGTATTGCGGTCCATCGCACCTTCCCTCGGGCTCAGGAGGCGTGCTCAAGGTCGGAGTGTGACATCTTCTTCCCTTAACCCAGCTTTGAGTGACAAAGCGTTGTAGAGTATCAACACAACGGGGTAACTCAATAGGTTGAAAAAAAAAACATTTTGAAACGAATACAGTAAGTGGCCTGCTTGCCCAGGATGACGTCATGAAGAAATACAATATTTAGCGCCTCAAGCCTTTCATTGACACATTAATAAACATGATTAACGTGCCTAGAAATAATCTTCAAGCAACTTACGCAGTATCAATGGGTCATAATCAATCTATTATCAAACCTATTGAAAACGAGCCATTTCGTAGCTGCAAGCCTC
>NW_024063770.1:0-1404 GCF_009727055.1 Benincasa hispida | reverse complement strand
ATTCCAGATGATTATATTGTGTTTCTTCAAGAACATCAGGATGATGTAGGCGTAATGGAAGATGATCCAATCAACTTCCAACAAGCTTTACAAAGTTCTAACTCTCAAAAGTGGATATATGCTATGGAAGAGGAAATAAAATCCATGAAAGACAATGACGTTTGGGAACTAGTCGAACTGCCATCAGGAATGAAACCCATAGGTTGTAAATGGATATTTAAAACAAAAAGGGATTCACATGGCAAAATCGAAAGATATAAGGCTCGTCTTGTTGCAAAGGGTTTTACTCAAAAGAAAGGCATTGATTACAAAGAGACTTTCTCTCTGGTTTCATTGAAAGACTCTTTTAGAGTAATCATGGCACTAGTAGCTCACTTTGATTTAGAGCTACACCAGATGGATGTAAAAACCACGTTTCTCAATGGGAACATTGATGAGACAATTTATATGGTGCACCAGAAAACTTTGTGTCTGATAATTCAAAGTCTATGGTGTGTAAATTAAAGAAACCCATCTACGGTCTCAAGCAAGCCTCTTGTCAATGGTATCACAAATTCCATGAAGTGATAACTTCATTTGGTTTTGAGGTGAATATTGTGGAAGATTACGTATATCACAAGTTCGGTGGGAATAAATCAATCTTTATGGTGTTATATGTCGATGACATACTCATAGCTAGTAATGATGTAGGTTTATTGCATGACACTAAGAGATTTCTCGAAAGAAATTTTGAGATTAAGGATCTTGGTGATGCTTCTCTTGTATTAGGAATTGAAATACTATGAGATCATTCACAAGGTATTTTGAGATTGTCACAAAAGAACTACATTGAAAAGATCTTGAGTAGATTTGGCATGAAAGATTGTACACCAGGAGATACCCCGATCGCCAAAGGTGATAAATTTCATTTAGGTCAATGCCCCAAGACCACACTCGAGACTAAGGAGATGCAAAAGGTTCCCTATGCATCGGCCATTGGAAGTCTAATGTATGCCCAAGTATGTACGCATCCAGATATTGCGTTCATAGTTAGAGTATTAGGCAGATATTTGAGTAACCCAGGGATGGATCATTGAAAAGCAGCCAACCGGATTATGAGGTATTTACAGAGAACTAAAGATTATATGCTCACTTATCGGAGATCAGAAGTTTTGGAGATCATTAGGTATTCTGATTCTGATTATGTTGGATATCAAGACATTTTGCGATCCACTTCTGACTATATCTTCATGTTGGCTGGAGGAGCTGTATCCTGGAAAAGTGTTAAACAAACACTTATGGCTTCTTCTACTATGACTGCAAAGTTTATAGCATGTTATGAGGCATCCAATCTTGGAATATGGTTGCAAAATTTTTTCACTGGGCTGTGGATAGTGGTGGGCATAGAAAGACCACTAAAATTAT
>NW_024063769.1:8795-20791 GCF_009727055.1 Benincasa hispida | reverse complement strand
AACACATGTCCTTAAGACAAATGTACTCCATGTCTAAAAACGACAATAGGCCCCCGCTTGGAGTCCTGCATCGGTACTGAGCAACATCTTGTCATTGTACAATTCTGAAGATAGTGCTAGCACTTTGTTCTTACGATCCCAAAAGATCTTGTAATACCTAGAACAACTAACGAGCCTCTCCGAAATCGTTCATTTGGAATTCTGGTAGCTAGTCAGTTCTTAACTATAGTCAGTAGACCTAACATCATTCCAATGAGTAAGTATATCATCTACAAAAACACTAAGAGTACTACTGAAGTGTCATGATGAATCTTCTTGATAACCCAAGGTTCAAATCAACGTTTTTGCGTCAAAGCCATACGACCTTTTACGTAAGTACAAATGAAGTGTTCCAAGATCTAGATGCCTATTTCACAACATGTCTCTTAGGAGGTTTATAAAATAAGATCTATACGGATTTATTCAACTATACAACTACATAATACTGGTCCTTGCTTTTAGACCATCAAACACTTGAACTTTCTTTCTCAAAGGTATAGAGATTTCTGTGTGAGCAGAACTTGCAACATATAAAATTTGGTTTCACACTCTTATTGTTTATATTGCTCCTTTTAATCTAGTATAGTGTTGTTACATTCTTTGACAATCATGAGGGGACACGTCATTCTTGTGTTGACTTTTCACCATAAGAATGAAGAGGCATGAAGCCAAACACTTCTTTGAGGATTCTCCACATCTTCATTAATTCACGAGTACCCTTCCTTGAGTTGGATAGACTTCGGGAGGATTTTTAGGGGGCGCTCTCCACTGAATATTTACTGCAGCTTGAGAAGAGACTTCTCCACCATCCCATCCATCCGATGGACGCACTACGCTAGCTGTGGACGCATTTCTAGGATAATTAAATAATCACAAAGAGAATTTGCATTATAGCACATATCCATTATCCTTGCTGTAACCTTGCATCACTCATTTATATCATTTAGGATTTGGAATTTTTTTATATCTCCTATATCTTAGTGGCTATATTACATTCTCATAAATTACCCAAAATTTTATGAGTCTAAAACCGAGACTGTCATCACTAATTTGGTTGCTTTTATCGAAAGTGCTACCATCGTCTTCAAATCGATCCTCTCACTTTGGTACTCTATTGAATCAAGAATACGTATTTAAGTTATCAAAGGTAGCTAAGTCAGACGAAATTCACACTTCGTATACCTATTACATGATAACATAAATGACGGGAGGCCTAGAATCTGTGTAGGTGACACATGTAAGTACAACCCAACGAGTTAGAGGAATGAGCGAATAGGGGTAGCGTAGAGAGTATCACTTTGGAATCTTGGGGTTGGAACAACTTTCTTACCGGATTTACGCTTCGGTGTGAAGGCAGTAGCAATGTCAGTAGTCTAAGTCACTGGAGCCATTGTGTGTAATGCCTGCGTAGGAGTTTGCAAAGGTCTATTGATGCTGATTTAGACTTGACTAACATAACTGCCTGACTGAGCGTAGAGTAAGTGGAGAAATATCACACAATTAGAAATGCTAGGGAGTAACATCTTTGTTCCTAGAGATAGGCAACGATCTATGCACTCGACGCAACCATGCCATTAAAAATAGAGACATTATAGGTAGGGCAGATAGCATTATGGCTGGCCAACGAGGACAGGGAATGTGCAAAGGTTCGTAGTTATAGTGTGTGTTTGATTATAGAAGGTAGCGGGCAGAACTCGCCACTCTCGAGCGGAGCGCACCAAATATAACTAGTTCAATCTTATTATTAAATCCTGGTTATACAAAATTAGCTACAATTCGGTTTCTTGGACCAAAATACCTTTGCGAATAGACTTAACAGTCTTTCACCTACAAAACTTATCAATCGGACGCCATTCAAAGTGCTTTGGTGTGGATCACATTTATGGAGTAAGAGCCTATTCGCCACACTATATCTCAATTATTAACGCTTGGATTCTTTTCGTGTACTTTTATTCATCGCCTCAAACACATCACTTCAAAACAATATTGAGTTAACAAGTCCCTGTGTCGTCTGACAGACCTACCCCCATAGAACCTTTTGCTCAATTTGGCCTCGGGTTTCATATGGGATATTAGCCTTGAGTAGGAGGAATAGCAAGAGAAAATGACCCCGTGACGAGAAGCTTCGAGCCTGGTAACCGCATACAAACTGCTTAAACAATTCTTAAATTAATATTGTAACATATAATGTCTTTCTTTTAGTTCGAGGGACGCATGACTCCAATAATTGTGACACATGATGTAGATGCAGAGACGCAATATGCGAGTGAAGAACCGCTCATTAAGTTTACTCACTACACGCTACTTCTCGTCAATTTATCTCCACACACTCATCATGTTTTTTGCGCCGTGAGTTCTAGGTGCACTTAAGAAACGGATAAGAGCTATGGTGATGGTATTAAAGTAAAGACTTTGAGAGATTTTCCTAATTGTTTCGCTCCACGTATGAGGAGACATTTTAATATGCGTAAGCGAGGCGAGACTTAGGGTGGTGATATGTCATATAAATAGTATTGTGGCATACAACGGGGTTGAAGAACGTAGGTTTCTCTCTGCTATGCTAGTGATAGTAGTGTAGAAGAACATTTTAAGTTTTCATACAAAATCGTTAGTGAACTCAATGATTTAGTCTAGTACATCACAAATAATTAAGTCACACAAGGCTACAATCTAATAGTCTTGTCAACTTGCATAATATGAAATAGCATGGGTAGTTCACGTATGTCATAGATTGCATATAGTCGATTAAGTGTATGGAATGCAGCAGATAGAACATTGGGATGTGCATTAATATAAAGTCTCATAGATTTCTCTGGCTTTAATTGGCTGTTATTCACTGACTGATCTATCTTGACATGTACGTCGTCAAAGTTCTCCGTTTGTAAAGGAGTGTGGTATATCTCGTGTGGGCATAGACTATTATCTCATAGGGTTTATCTGACCAAATTGAATGAAGTTTGAAATGCCATGGACTCATTGTGAACAAAACAATATGAAATCTGACATTAAAGTGTCTTCGGATATATGAATAGAGAGAGTGTTATGCTTGCAGAACTATGGTGGAGGCTTTCTGGCTCAATTATTCGACACTCATTCACAAATTTTAGCTAGCGTGACATGTGATATTGAAGTGCTAGGATTTTTAGAAAGAGACTAAAACATTGAGAATTGGGTGGTGTGTTCGTGTGGGTTTTTTGTTTGCTGAATTCTTTGTTTGGAGACTTGTGAGTGGCTTTAATAGATTACCCCATAAGGTCCCCTTGGTAGCTCAATGGATTCAAGGGATGAGAACATGTAAGTTCTTATAGGTGTTAATTGGAAATGTGTTTCAAAAATTGTGACTAAAAAAGGTATTCCAATTATATATGATATGATCGGTGTGATGTATGAGATACAATCAAGGCTCGAGGAAGTAGAATTAATGTAAATGAGCAATGTTACATTTATTTACTGCTCCATGTGAGACTCAGGTAAATATCACGAGCTTTACTCATGTGTGTCTGTTATTGTTTCACTGAGATGAAATAATTCTAAATACTAATAGTTATAAAATACAACTGTTATGGATAAATGCACTTTGGTCAATATACATAATTATATTTTATTCCTATAATAAATATTAAGTTTATTGGATTAAATTTAATCATCACTTCTCTTCTCTTCAATTATACCAATTGAGTGGGAGTTATTGGTGGTTTGCGACATTCGATAATCCGTGAGATAAAAGGAAAAATATTGTTCACCTAAATTTTAGTAGTTGGTGAGTGTTATTGAGGATCTGTCTCCATTCTCTCACTCCAGTGTAAAAGTTACTGTTTGTTTTACTGGGTCGCAGTCAATAGTAAATCACATCTTTCATAAACTGACAGCTTAGAAAGGGGAAGCATTAGACTCATCCGCGTAAAATTTAGTTGGATTGTTTTCTATTCACCGATATAGATCACCCTTCAGCCAATGGACCGGAATTCCTTAGCCTAAATAATTCAATGTACACTCCTTGCTATTATGGGCATTAGATTTTTTGACCATCGTGCTGCCACCTTGCTCAATGTTTACGACAATTGTTCTTTCCTCCGAGGGTCTCTTCCTCCTAACTTAAGGTTCGACAAACAGAGCCCACAACTTTTCTCAAGATTCACTCACACTGGTTTGGTAGCATTGGGTATTATAGATCTAAAAACACCAGTTAGGCCATTGTTGTGCCGGGTTTCGTACTCAACTCGACACCTTACAGGGTTTTGTGGGAGGTTGGTCGGCTGTGTATGGTCGTATCATGGGTGAAATTCATCATGGTATTTTGCCGAGATTAGTTATGGGGAAATGTTGCAGGGGTGTAGAGATCCAACTAAAGGTTTAAATAGTGATTGTGTGCCTTATTAGCCCCATATTGCTGTGAACAAGTGTTGTACATTGACTCAAGTTTTGGGGTGTATGAAGTATTAGTAGTTCTTCAATGACAATGCAGAATGTGTTTACAATTACTTCCTGTGATCACATATACGAAAAATATCATCGATGTAATTTTTGGCGATATACTGAACAGTAGCATGATATGTTTCCTTGTTGTTCTTGCACCTTTGGGTCACATTGTTAAATCGTTGCAAATGATCAACCTGAACAATTTCGGAACGATCCTTTCAACTCCGTCTGATGGCTGTTTCCTCGACATAATTGACCGGAAATCGTCAATGTGTCGCGATTTTCCTATTCAAGGTTGACTATCGTTTTTATTTCTTGGACCTACAAAAAAATTTATGTTAAAAAATCTATAGACACACCTGTTGTTATAATAAAATTTATGTAAAATATTACTTAAGACGAAATATATAGACCAGTGGAAAAATTTCTAGGTAACTATTAAATACTTCTAAAAGTTCATAAACTAAACAAATACACCCGTGTATATACTCTCTATTAAGAATTTTAGGAATAGTACTAGTCTTTGTAAAAGTTTAACGCTCACCTAATGTTTATTTCTAAGTAGATACTTATTCGATCAATACATCACCTATTATGACAGAGGCTCACATCCCAATTAATTTAGCGATAATAGTTGAGAAGTGTCGCATTTTTTCTAAAAAAAATTTGTACTTGGTTCATTTGAGTTTCATTTATTTCCCCTTTTTTTTCATCCTTCCTAAGACGCCTCAAGAGGTTGAGGAGATGAGACAGGTCCCATATGCGTCTGTCGTTGGCAGTTTGATGTACGTGATGCTCTGTACTCGTCCAGACATCTGCTACACTATGGGCATAGTCAGTAGGTATCAATCTAACCCAGGCCAGGGTCACTGGACCGCAGTGAAGAACATCTTCAAGTCTCTTCGACAAACGATGGACTACATGCTCGTGTATGAATCTAGGGATTTGATGCTAACTAGATACACGGATTCTGACTTTCAGACTGATAAAGACTTTTGCAAGTCCATAGGGTCAGTCTTTACTCTTAACGGAAGAGCTGTAGTGTGGCAAAACACTAAGCAAGGGTGCATCGCCAACTTCATTATGGAGGCAGAGTATGTAGCGGCTTGCGAAGCTGCTAAGGAGGTCGTTTGGCTCAGAAAGTTCTTGACAAAACTGGAAGTTGTTCAAGATATGTCTAGGTCCATTACCCTTTATTGTGATAATAGTGGGGCAGTGGCAAACTCCAAGGAGCTGAGAAGTCATTAGCGTGGCAAACACATAGAGCGAAAGTATCATCTGATCTGCAAGATAGTGCATCGAGGGGACGTGATCGTCACGAAGATCGCTTCGGAGCACAATGTTACTGACCCATTTACGAAGGCTCTCACGACTACAATGTTTAAGGGTCACCTTCGGAGCATGGGTCTACAAGAACGGCCGCAGCTGGACTAGGGCAAGTGGGAGACTTTCTTATACTGGGCTTTTATGCCCTAGTTTGTTGTTTTGTACTAGTTTTATGTACACCCCACTTCTCTTTAGGACAAGTGGGAGATTGTTGGGGTTAATGCCCTAAAGTGGGAGATCGTTATATAACACCATTCATGACAGAGACTTCACTTCACTAGGATGATCATAGGTAACATGACCTTAATCCTGAGTGAGTTGGAAACTCCTGTCATTGAGGGCGATACTTTGATTTGTATGGGTGTGAGTGGCTAGGTCACCGATTCAAACCTACCATTTTGGGGATTCATCTGATTTATGAGCTAGGAACTCAGCTACACAAGATGAAATTCACTCCTTCCCCAAAACAAGGGTAAGTAGATAGATAGCTCCCTTAAAGGCTGATTCTATGGCTTGAATGATATGGCGCCACACACCTTCTCTTGGCCCGAGAGGTGTTCACACATAGTTAGACTATGTTGTATTGTTCATTAGAGGAATTAGTGGTACTTAAGGAGTGAGATGTAACTATAGGGGCAAAACGATAAATTGGGCCAGCTGTACTTACGAGCATCTGGGAAGGGTCATCGTACTCATGATTGGTTATATCCGATGGACACAGAAATATATCTGTGGTAAGAAAAGTTAGGTGTTGGTCTTTAGTGGAATGCTTGGCCGTTAAGGGATGGTGTACTTGTGGCTAAAGAGTTTAGTCAGCTATTCACGGACCGTTGGAGCTTCGAGCCACAGGTCCATTAGGTCCCCTAGGTAGCTTGGATAAAGTCGAGAATCAGTATTTGGGTCAGTTTGAAATGTTCAAATTCACAGGAGAGAGTTTGATTATATATGATATAATTGAACTGGTTAATTATATATGATATAATTGGCTAAATGTATGAGAATACATTATTTTGGAGGAAATTAGATATAAGTATGATTATATCAATGGAGGGAGAATTACTATAAGGAGATATATGATATCAAACTATAAGGTAAGAATATAATATTGATTATATCTCATTAATTATTAAATTGGATAATTATGAGATAATTGGCCGTTTTATTCTCCTCAATCGTGCGTTAGTGGAAGCAGCCGCATTCGGTTATGGTAACCGATAAATAAAATGAAAATTGTTTTTCATTTGGCAAAAAGTTCGAAAATTCGCAATCGTGTGGAAACTAAACGATTCGCCTAGCTTCCGAAGGTATATGATAGTAGCCTCATCGTCTAAAAGATCACACACCATCGACTAAACGATCGCACACCTTTCCTTAACGATCGCTTAACTTTCCTAATTGGATCGCATAGCGTTGCCACATTTTATAAATGATCGTTCTACTCACTTTTTACTAAACGATGCGTTATAAAACCTTACACGATCGTGTAGCTTCATCTAAACGATAAGCATCCTGCTATGCGATGGTTTTTTTCTCTCCCACTTGACTTGATCGTTGATCAGATCGTACTTCTTTTCATCCTATCCATCTCGCAAAGTTCACTTAAAGACTTACACTTTTGTATATTCTCACCTACCGAGTGAAATAACAAGGGCTCAACTTGGTTGGTGTCGTCCCCGCTGTTACTTGTTCGTGCTTGTTCGAGTTGCTGCAGTTGTGTAGATGATCGTAAGCTTTGCAGCCGACTGAGTTTGGATTGGATGATAGAGTTTGCTTAGAGTCCTTCTCCCTAGCTTTATAATGTTGGTGCGTGTTTCTGAAGAGAGATGGTCTCTTAATACGAAGTTCTGGTTTGTTATGATCTTACCTAATGTCTCCATCTTGTTGTTTTTTATTTTATCGAATTGTCAAATGTCCCGATTTTTAAAATAGTAGTTTATTTGACATAATACCGTTATGTCTTATTATAGAGTAACTCGTGTGTTTATGAGTTAATTTTGTTGTGTCAATTCCAATTCCGCAACCCTCCGCGCACCGATCCGTAAGCGTCTCATGTATGGCTTTTCTGTCATCACAAGTAGTTTTCTCGTTGCGAATATTGTGTACAATAATGAGTGTATCTCTCTCTGTTTAGTAAGACAGTTGGATCGTAGAGTGATTTCTAGACTGAAATGAGATAAAGGCATGCAATAGATGATAGTGAGATCCAAGCTAAGTGCTCGGAAAAAGAACGTCTAAAGAGAGTTTGAGTAGATTACTACCATTAGGCAAATAGTAAACAGTTTAGAGAGAGAGCCGAAACAACGTAACCGAGAAGCGAGCCAAATTGAGTCCCATGAGACTGAAGTGCTGATAAGAGAAGCGAGATCTTTAGCAAGAGTGAATACATAGAGAAAACCCGAAGAGCAGACTACTCTCGCCAGAGAAGTGCCTATATACTATGACTGTAAGAGAAAGCTTCTCTGGAAAAGTGAATTGTGTGGAGAAGTGGAGAGAGCTGAGATTAGACAGAATGTTTTTAAGAGAATGATAATAGTAGATTCATTTTATTTTTGCTATTATTTTGTGGTGAAGGATTATAAAGTCGTTAATCAAAAGATTAATAGTGACTCGATATTTTGAGGATAGGCTCAATAATAAGGAGATTTTATTGCCACGTTAACTGACAGAAAACTTTGAGTGCTTATATATTAAGTTAGCACGGCAACTAAAGAACAACTTTATGCATGCCCATAGGAGTAATTGTTGGTTGTGCTCAAATTACATTAAAAAAATTAATAATTATGATACTCACATTCTCAATATACGCCCTTCAGTGTGTTAGATCCCACCTCACCCCAGTAATATAAGAACGAAGGGGGCCACGTTGGTGTTATACCCGAGACTGCTGTATGATACCACATAGAGAAGAGTTGAAATAACGACGTATAAATTAGAAGGCTTTCGGCACTCAATAATCTGAATTTAATTGTAATAGAGTTATCGTTTTCTCATATATCTCAACATAATTTCATTAGTTATTGGTTCGAGAATAGTTCTTGTTGGATGAGAGTAAGGTAGTTTCTGTTCAGTTTAAAAAGTACGTATGTGAGTCTCGATATGTGGGAGGTGCTTGCCCAAAGATTCGCTTAACTTTATAAGATGGGTAAGGATGAACTTATTGATTGGTGAGCGTGTTAATTCAATTAGCCTTTTATTAAGTTATAAGCGATTATGTTGTGGAATAAGTTAAGTACTTTCTTATAACTCTATATTTTCGAGCTCTTAATATAAGAGTCACTAATATACTAGATGTATGTAGCGTGTATAATAATAGTGTGATCACAATTTTGCCTAGACCAAAATCTAGACGTGCAAGCTATCCCTACTAGCATGATTAATCACATTCCTATCTGCCCTAGAAGATCTAGATATATGTGCTAAGTGAGTGATTATGGATATGCATATAACTGATCCCACTTACAGAGGGAGGCATCAATTGTTTACGAGAGTCCGCTACTAACTATAATTAGAGAGCGAAATAATTTCAGTTTTTAGATGACAATAAGAATTCAGCAAACCGGGGCTGAGAGTGTTGAGAAGGTCGAGGATAAGATGAGATTTGGGTGCTGAGATAGTACGTGCCATTGGTATCAGTTCGATAGAGAGAAAAAGATACTCTTAATGTGTAAATGTAGCTGTAAATATTACTCTTGATATGAGATTTAGATACTATTTTGCTTGCTAATTAATGTTAACCACTGTTTTTCTTTTGATTATAATCTCAATACGTCATAGTGGAGGTTATTATCTCAAAAACGATAATCTGCATAATAACCTGCATACATTCATCAGATCATCTTAGAATGTCTACAATATAGTTGCCTCTATTAGCGATGTTTATATTATTTGTGTAATAAAGAGAGATATTGCCGTAAGATCCTCAAACTTCAGCTCATTAGTGCGAATAATATACATGTTGACGCTAATCAAATTGTAGCACAAGTTCGATTTAATGTAAGTGTTAGAGATTATGTAGTAGTTAGAGATCCTGTATCTATTGCAATGAGGATGCCGAATGGATTAATTAGTTATGGTGTGTAGTTGTTCGCGACTCTTCCATGTGTGAGGTACTAAACTGCCGGATATGTATGGCTGCGGATGTGGGTTAGCATGCCTTAACTAAAAGATGCTTTGGCGGGAAATAAATGGTGACTTTGGTCGGTGGGGAAATAATGCCTCGGCTTCGGTTAGCCGAGAAATAATGCGTCAGCGGGAAATAATAGACAGTGAAACGACCGGCGGGAAATATGGTCAAGTACCTAAGTACTTTTGCTTAGCGGATAAATATAAATGGTTGATCTGCACATTGAGCGGAATATTAGGTTCATAGGAAGGTTTCCAGTGACGCTGATTGTACTGTTTTTGATGATAGAATATTGCTGTCATGCTATGTGTGATGTTGGAATACAAAATTAGTAGCTGCGTGATTTTTATGCCATTGATTGCTACTTAAGTTCAGTGTGAGTGGCCAACATGTGCTTGGTTTCCCAAAATGAATTTCATCTTAAAAGAATCCACTTATTTGGGCTTTATTGTAGCTCACACTCTTTAAATTGTGTTTCTTCCTAACCCCCCCCCCCTCTCCCCCCCCAGGTAGCGAAACGAAGCGTTTCAACAAAGAGTCACCAACCCACCACCATCAACTAAAAGCTCGATAAACTCTCGGGGGCACGGCTTTTAGATCATGTGTTAAAGAATTGAAAAGAGGATTAAATTACATTATATAGATAAATAGGTGGATTATTTGTAACCTTGTTAATTGGTTGTATAGATTAATAGGTTGGGATGATGAAAAAACCAATTGATTACATGTATAGATAAATAGGTAAATGTTTGTTTAACCCCATTGTAATTCATTAATAAATAGAGAAAACCAATATTTTTAGTACAAGTATTTGTCTTAGAAGGGTTAATCACTCTCACGTCCCTTCTCGTGTCATTAGGGTTTAAGGCTTGGAAGGGTGGTATGTTCGCGCGACATATTTATGCTATCAAGTGGTATCAGAGCATGAATGATTCATGTTAAATCATTGACTTTATATTTTTTTTTCAATGATATTGTGATTTCTATTTTTGGTTCAAGCTTCGATTTTTCTCGATTAAAATATATATATGTTTTTATTTTTCATTTTGTGGAAAACCCATTTATGTGGTTGTCGCTCTCCGGATAACATGCGGGTTGAAAAACCCATTTGTATTATATATATTTCTTTTAAGGGAATATTAATTTTAATTTTGAGAAGTTACGATTTTCGTTGGGTACTGATCAAATGTTTGAGTACTATGTTTACCGATATGTATATGTGTTACCATTATTGGATTGGAAAACCATTATTGGCATTTATCCATTCATATATGGGCAACACCATTTTTTTTTTTTGTGCAATTTGTCACCTTTATTGTTCAATATATGCCATGGAAAAATTTGAAATCCTATTGAAACTAAATTCCAGTCTGAATGGAAGATTTCATGGACATGTAGGTGGCTAGCATTAAGGGATTGTGTTAGTCGAAACTTCGATTTTAGTGTTGATTGACAATGTTGAATTTGGTTATATATCTTATTCATTTTTTTTTATTGAAAATTCTTTGCATTTAGTCAAGAAAATCAATTCCTATTAAGTAATTCCTATTTAATTAAGGAATTAGTTGATAAATTAGGAATTAAATCAATCAAATTATTGAAAGTTAGATTTAAATTTTGATTCAAATCACATTGTAAAATTTAAGTTTATAATTTTATTAATCATGTTTGGAGTTAAATTTTTAAATATGATTGTTAATGTGGTAAATTTTTAAATTTTAAATTTGATGGATATTTTTGGTGAATTTAAATTTAATTTAATTGATTGATATTTTAGCAATATTCACATGTTTTGTTGCTTTAATTGTATTACTGTGTATTGCAGATATTATTAAGTTGAATATTTAGTTAAAAAGACTATTTTTTGGTGTCTTTCCTTCTATTTATTTTGTACAATAATATTATTATATTACTTTTGTCTTATATTTTAGATTGAATTTTGGTCAAAAAATATGTTACCAAGTAGCCTCTGTTACTTAGATTTAATTTAATTCTAAGGATATAAGTATGTGCAGTAATTCATGAATTTTATGTGTGGATAACATCGGCCCAAGGAGATAATTTAATTCGGCCAAATTAGGGTATGCAT
>NW_024063769.1:0-1410 GCF_009727055.1 Benincasa hispida | reverse complement strand
CATTGCAATCATTTGAGAGAAAAGCCTCTTCACCGTGAGCTCTATAAATACAGAAGGGCACCATCGTTAAAGGGGTTCCAGTTCAGACATAGTTCTGAGTTCGAATTCTACACAGTTTGCCATATACATAGAAGATAGATCATAGATAGTCAAAGTTTGTAATTTTTATACTTAGAATGCGGAGGCGAGCGAAGAGAAGAAGACGCTTACACTTGCAAAAGCAAGAACATTCTTCTTGGCAGAGTAGAGTAAAGAACAGTGTAAAAGCCTCCGGAAGTAAGACATTGCTACCAGGCTTCTTATCCCTGCTTTCCATTTTTTTCTGTATTCTGACTTTATTTATAAAATGGAATCTGCATCTCCACATCTGTTCAATCTCTTCACATTTCGCATGAGTAGCTAGATTTCCGAATGGGTTGAGAAGCACTTAGCTAGCATGACCTAAGATCTTCACTTTATGTGATCATCTTGTCTTATGTATGCGTCCTTCACCCTTTAGAGATACTTGAGAGAGTAGTTTAAAAAAAGAACCTAGACTTGGGAGAGTTAGGTTAGAATCTAGGGTTGAGAGAGTCAGATTAGAATCGTATAAGCAAGAGATAGAAACTTAGAGATAAGTTTTATTCGCTATTATGCATCGCATGCACCCTAGAAATAGGACATGATAGTATGCGGTCACCTTGTGTATGTGTGTAGCATTTATCATCACATAGACAAGAATAGAGGCTTAGACATAAGTCCTATCGACAAATCGTACGCATCGCATGCGTCCTATAAATAGGAACTATGGCATTTTCATTGAGAGATGACATGTTGTTGTGTGTGTGTAGCATGATCGCATAACTTGAACACAATCTTAGGAAGTGTTCGCTAAATCCCTTCTCACTCCATTCCCCGCATACTCATTGTAACTTTCTTTGTCATCAACTCATTACTGAATTCCGCCGCATAGGATTTATACTTAAAACAATAGACCAACCAAACTTATTCGTTTTTGCCATCGCAAAGGAATCAAAATTTAGTAATGCATAATATCTTAGTAGTCCCTGTGTTCGACCCTAGACTTACCAGGCAACCTAGTAGGATTTATACTTGGGTTTTACTAAGAAAACTTGATGTGCAATGCATAATTCACCACCGTAATTTCATACCATTATTTCATCGAATTCACAATGCATCAGACACTTCACTAAAGACCGACAACTGCACTCTCCTTACTACATATATATTTTGTGTCCATATCAACCAATCAACAATGTGATAACCCTTCACAGATCGCTTGTAAGTACAGCTGGGCCAATTTACCGTTTTGCTCAAGTAGTTACATCTAACTCCTTAAGTATTACCGATTCCTCTAATGAACATAAGTCACAGTCCTACTATGACTGAGTCCTCTCTTCAAAAGAGAAG
>NW_024063768.1:0-2310 GCF_009727055.1 Benincasa hispida | reverse complement strand
TAAACTAAAAATATTAAAGTTTTTAAGCTATAAACATCAACTTTTTAAACATTACAATGAGGTAAACTTTTTAAAACTATTTTTTCAAATTTAATACAAAATAAAAAATTAAATTAAATTAAATTAAAAATTTTCAAACTATTTTAAACTATATTTTCAAAGTTAATACAAGAAAAATCAAATATCATAAGAAAATCAACTATTTTAAACTATAGTTTATTTAAGTATATTTCTTACAATAAATTATACTTAAATACAAAAAAAAAAAAACCAAATATAAATAAGATTATCATGTTGGTATAACATCCCAACCATAAGATTAACACTAATAATAACTACTGAGATTAACATTAATAGAGAAAGAACTACCAACGTCAATATGTAAATATTATTGAATTCAACATGATAGATCTACTAAATATAATAAAACTAGTAATAAATAAATAGTAAACTCACAAATTTAACTTACCTTTTTTGTTCTTTGTTTCCCAAACAACAACAAAAACTATATAAAAAAATATATAATAGTATGAGAATAAGAACAAAATGTATAGTTCTTTAAAAAAAAATATGAAATTTTGTATAGTAAATGGTACAAACCTCACAATTTAATGGACGAATGTGGGAGAAAAAGAAGATTTGCTGAAGGCAGTGAGAATGAAAGAACAAAGGCAGTGAGGAGAAAATGAAAGGCTGATCTTAAAGCTTGAAAAGCAGTGAGGAACGAAGGCAGTGAAGAGAATGAGAGAACGAAAGCAGTGTGAGAAAATGAGAAGAGACGGTGGGGTTATAAGCTAAATGGTCGAGTGTTGAAAACTCGACCCACGGGTTGGGAAAGCAGTATGGGATGGGATGAGACACTGATACACTGCAGAGATTTGGATTCGTTTTAAAGGAGGTTGACGATTCAAATCACTCTGACGCGCGCTACAGAGATTCAGATTCTTAGCTAAGCGAACGTGTAAGAGTTTGTGGACGATCGTATAGTAAGGAAAGAGAGCTCTCGAGAGACCATCGCAGCGTGGCACTCATCGTGTACTTCCACTATACGATCGTGTAGTAAAGCTTAGCGATGCGCGTTTATGGCATTTGGTAAGTGTTATACGAGTCAGATATAGGGAAAAAGGTTATGCCCGATCGCTTTAGGTGTTTTTGGAGCAAGGCCCATCGTTCTATTTTGTAATAGGTAATAATGTGATCGATGTAGTGAGGAAAGAATAGCTCTCAAAAGAAGTGTCATTGTAGATAGTGCACCGCATTCATCGTTCTATCTTTTCCACTCTATGCCAGATAAGTTAGCATAATTGGACTACGATCGAAAATCACTTAGTAAAAGGATAAGAACGCGATCGTATAGATTTTCGAGAAGGCGAATCGGTACTTCTAATTGTAATACTAAGCGGATTCGTGTAGGTAAGGTTTTGTTAGTGGGTCGATCTGTAGTAGGGATAAAAGAGGCTCTCGAAGAGCCATACGACAGCGTGGCAGCTATCGTGTATTCCACTATTGCGATCGTTGTAGTTAAAGCTTAGGCAATTATGTGCACTTCTGGTATTACGATCGTATAAGTAGTAAGGATATTGCGATCATATTAGGTTGAGGAGATGGCGATCTTCTATCATGTTTAATAGCCCTTAAGTCGCTCGTTGTAGGAGATTTTTGTGGTGCGATCGACATTCTAGTTTAGGGTAAAGAGGAGTTCTCAAGAGTGCTCAATCGCAGACGTAGTCCTGCTTATTGTTGTAGTTCACTAGTGTGCGACTCGCCGATAGTAAAACGCTTAGCCGAGATTTCTGTTGTGCATTTTGGTATACGATCGTATAGTAAAAGGTATGGCAATGTTTAATGTAATAGCTAATGCGACGTTCGTGCCTGTAGGAGTTTGTGATATTGTGATCGTTATATGAGTAATGAAGGCAATAGGAAGAGAGTGAGCTGTCGAGGAGGGGCATTGCGGCAGCTGGGGGGTGCGCCTGTCGTTCCAATTCTGGGTACTTCCATGTAGGTGAACCATTGTAGTAAGCTTGAGCGATTCGGTGTAACATTAGGTACACGATCTTATAGGTTAAAAGGTAGGCGATTTGTATAGGTTTTGTGATAGAATACGATCGTTTAATTGTAAAGGCTAAAGCAATGATGTAGGAGTTTGTGGAATGCATGTAAGTGGCGGGTTGTAGTGACATGCCAATAAAGGAGCATAGGCTATCGATAGGATCGTAACACGCGAGTGAGTTCGATGTCGGGAAAACCGCCTTGTCCTACAGCGGAGTGTATGGCCAGGCATCGGAGTATGTGATCCAGTTACTCGTG
>NW_024063767.1:0-1145 GCF_009727055.1 Benincasa hispida | reverse complement strand
AAAAAAAAAAAAAACATTATGAAGAATAAGATTTGGCCAACTTCGAATTTTTTTTAAAAAATATTTTTTTAATAAATAATGACAAAAAATAGGGTTGGAGGGAAACAATTTCTGAGAATAAGTGTTTTGGGAAATTATTGACAAAAATAGGGTAGTGGAATCGTGTACCGGATACACGATTTTCATATGGCATACTCGTGTACTCGGTACACGAGTACCGTTTAATCCAGTCAGCACCACGTCGGCTGACTGGTTGACCGGTCAAGCAAACTCGTGGACCCGGTCCACAATTTGCTTATATTTTTTTCTTTTTTTTTTTTAAAGTTTGTTGACTATTTTTTTAATTGTTAAACTTAATTATTAAACTTAATTCCTTCACTATTAAACTTAATTATATATTTAATCTACAATGAAAACAACTTGCACTCATATTTTAAAAAAATATCATGATATTAAAGAATATTTACAATTAATTTTTTAATTTACAATTTGAAAATGATAAATGTGGGATTTAAAAACGACCCCCGACCTTTACCCTCATGGGGTTGTCTTTGTGTCCCTCTAAATTAGGTTCACCCTGTTGTCGCTGTCGTCTATGACGAATACGTCTTCGATCGGTATCAGCAACATTGAGTTGTCTTGTTTATTGAATAATACCTTCTACGTTGACCAATGTTTGCTGACACATTGAACCCAATTCTGGTAAGTTGTTCTGCACTGAATATTGTTGATCATCGCCGATAAAATTATTCTATACAATAAAAAAAAATAAATATTAAACAATATTCATATCATATATATGGAAAATGTCTGATTTTATATCTCTTACCATGCAGTAATAGTAAGCGCTGTCAGGTGTGATAAATCGCCTCGTGATCGAATTGTACCAGGGAAAGTAGTCGTACAGCTGGCCCATTTGTTAATTCTCCCTTTGCACAACGATCATATCTTCCATGCCAGTAGGATAAATATTCTGCATGGATTTGATGCCAGACTTGGTCATGCTTACCTCTTAAATCGATCTAATGTAGTGCTAGGAATGTATAGGACAACGAAGGTATCGTTTGTCGCAGACCGAACTGTCTCAACACACGATCTGGATGATGCCACTCTACTATATGGAAGCATATAAGAGGGCTAACGGT
>NW_024063766.1:2465-4728 GCF_009727055.1 Benincasa hispida | reverse complement strand
ATTTAACTGATAAATTGATCATAAATGTCAATAATAAATTTTAAAGTAAAACATGTCATGCTCATCATAACTTCAAATACATTTTAATTGACCAAGCAAAAAACATTAAATATGAATTTTGTCTGACACTTAAGGCAATAACAGTAGTAAAGTCACTTACCTTGAACTTGAGTTCAGATAGAACTCTATAAGCAATCAACCTTCCCTATCAACTTCTAGGAATACTTGTTAGAAAATTCTCAAATAACTAAATGTATTTAGAAGTTTCTAAGAGGAACTTCTTTACTGCAAAAAGGAGAGCGAGATAGCTGGAAAAAAATGTGGAAGTAACAAGAGACTTTTCTCTCTGGTTGACTTCCCTTTCAAATGAAGTGGATGGTTTAGAATGAAGTGAATGGTTGTATTTATAGAGGAAAAATAATTCTAATTCTAAATTATTTGGGAATCCATAATTAATTAGTAGATAAATTAGATTTCCTTTTTGAATATGACATTTATCTAATTAGAAAATCTATTTTTAATTAAATTAGAAAATCAATAATTAAAGTAGTAGATAGATTAGATTTTCTTTTTTGAATAAGAGATTCTTCTTTTTTTTTAATTAATTAGAAAATCAATAATTAAAGTAGTAGATAAATTCGATTTTCTTTTTTAATAAGACATTTTCTCTAATTAGAAAATCCAGATTTTAATTAATTAAAAAATCCATAATTAAAGTAGTAGATAGAGTAGATCTACATTTTGAATAAGACATTTTTTTCTAATTAGGAAATCCACATTTTAATTAATTAGAAAATCCATCATTGAAGTAATAGATAGATTAGATTTACTTTTTTAATATAATATAGTCTAATTAATTCAAGAATCCTTATTCTAATCAAAATTAGAAATTCCATAATCTAATTAATTTAGAAATTCATATTATGATAAAATCAGAAATTTGAAAATAAACCCCGTTTCTATCCATTTGAATTAAATCCAAATTTCTCTTAACAATGCAATTTAAATTCATTATCTTCTTTAATTTAGGGGGGGGGGGGGGGGGGGGGGGGGGGGGGGGGGGGGGGGGGGGGGGGGGGGGGGGGGGGGGGTGGCTCTTAAACTAAAATTAAAGAACCATAAGTCCAATCAATTTAAGATAATCACATTTAAAATTATTAGAACGTTGTTTTTATCTGTAAATAAGTCTTGAGAACTCCCTTCTCGATGAATAATAAGTTAGGCTCCCCCTAAGGCCAGTGGAGAATCCAAAAAATTTGTTGACAAGGGGTTTTATATAATTTAGTAAACATAAATGGAGTGGAGCTTGAATCTAGGTCCAAAGAGGGGTTGGAAAGCAGATTTACCATTGGGTTAGCTAATGGTTTTGATATTATACTAGTTATACATATATATAACATTGAGTTTAGGGGGCTCGAGCGTCCCTAGATCTATACTAAATCCGCCCCTGCCTAAGGCTGAGAAATCCTTCTCGACAACAAAGTCTTAGGCTCCGCCTAAGATCGAACAACCTTTGTTGTTGTGTTACTTCTTGGAATCAAAACAATGCAATATGTATTCGATAGAATTCTCACGATGGTCTTCTCAAATAATATATGTGGCAACCTTAGCATGAGAACTTCTTGAACTTAAATAGCACAGCGATATGATGGAAAATAACTCAAAAATGTCAGATTCACTCAAAGGGAAAACATCCATATAAAATATAAGTTAAATAAGGAAAGAAATATTCTATAGATTTGGCATCTAGAAGAACATCCTCAGAGACAAGATCCACGAGAGATAAAAACAGAGACAACTCCTAAAAATCCAAGAAGTCGACGCCATAAATCTCAAACAAATATATTAGCCAAAATCACATTTGTAACATACAACTTCTTCATTGATGTTTATTGAAAGATGGAATTCCATCTATAATAAAATTTGAAGACAAGTGTTGTTAGCTTCAACCATGTCTCTAATTATACCAACTACAAAAAGATCTCATACTAAACAACCATTGAAGTAATGTGTCCTTCATGAGCAAGGAGTTAGCTAAATTGGTTCGTAGGGATCGTATACAATACATCATCAAGATTGGAACGATCTGCATCTAGATTATTCAATATTTCTTTAAATTTAGGCAAAATTGGTCAAATGCACCTTTAAAAAAATCAACCAATACTATGAATGTGATCTTTGCATTTTTGTTCTTATCAGCATCCAAATGGGATTATTCTCCATAGTTTCTTTACAATTTAATTAGCAATAATTATCATTTGTC
>NW_024063766.1:0-1041 GCF_009727055.1 Benincasa hispida | reverse complement strand
ATATTTGGAATTTGTAGAAAAAGAATATATATAAATAATGGCTTTTATAAGGCTAAATTTATACAAAACGAGTTGATAAAGTTCATAAAATGATTAAACTTAAAATTTAAAATAAATAAATATAATAATTTGAACATAGTCCGACATTATCAGCTTCGTCATAAACCTATAGAACTGGAAAGGAAGTTTGCGTGGGGAAATGATGAATTTTCGGTATTCATAAGATTGATGTTTTGTAACTTAGCGTATTAAATTGCGGCAAAAAAATGTGGTCAAGTATCCATCCAAAATCCCAGATTCAGCGGTGCGTCGCCATCTGGAATTTTTCTTACGTAAAATAAATGTTTTCAAATTTTAGATCATCCTTTAGAGAAACAAAAAATTATAAATAAATAGGATCCGTCATTTTTTTAATTAAACTTATGAATACTACTTCTAACTCTAAATTTCTTCTTTTGTTATCTATTTTTCATCAATGGTTTAAATTTTGAGAACTAAAAAAATAGCTTTCAAAAAGTTATTTTTGTTTTTAGAATTTGGCTAAGGATTCAACCATTGTACTTAAGAAAAATATAAATCATGATAAAAAAAAATGTAGATGAAAGAAGTAATTTTCAAAAACAAAAATAAAAAATCAAATGATTATCAAACGGGATATTAACTTTTTAAATTTTGCTAAGAATGTTAAATCAACTCCTAAATTGAAAACTACACATGAAGTCCCCTTTTTTATAACTTTTAGCGGATCTTTTTTAAAATATTGTACACTAAAAAAATATTTAGAAAAATATAGTTGTTTACAAAATATTTATGAAAATTAATTAAGTTTCACTATTTTTCATTATTTTTAAAATTGAATTTAAAATTTTACGTCATAATTATTTTAGATTAATTGTAATTAAAAATGTAAATCATTTAGTCTAGAGATCAAATTGAAACAAAACTCAAATCTTAAATGTAAAATTGTAATATTATTAATTTGAGCTTTATGTGTATAAGTGTTATCAATTTAATTTAGTAGTTAGTAATTATTGAATTATA
>NW_024063765.1:0-2914 GCF_009727055.1 Benincasa hispida | reverse complement strand
AAAAAAAAAGGTTTTAAATTCTTAAAAGTTGTGATTTTGTATGTTGTTATTGGGTTAAATTTAGCCTACTTGGTGGGATTAGCTCAGCGAGATCATGAGGTAAGCTTAAGAGGGCATAGAGAGTTTAATAGAACTCATAAGAGCTTAGGAGAGAATTCTGTGAGACCCATGAAGTGAGTTTTGAGGAGCCTAAGAAAGAGCTTAAGAAAACCCATGGGAGAGTCTAGAAGAGCTTGGAGAGAGCTCAAAAGGGCCTATTAGGTGAGCTTAGTGGAGCTTAAAGAAGCCTAAGAGAGGGCCTAACGGAGCTCAAGAGAACCTCTAGGGTAAGCTTAGTGGTGCTCAGAGGAGCCTAGGAGAGAGTCTAATGGAGCTTAGAGGAGTGTAGGAGAGAGCCCAAGAGGATCCATGGAAGAGCCTAGGAGAGTCTAAAGAGAATTTAGTGGGACCCAAGGAGAGCTTAGTGGAGTCGAGGGAAGCTTAGGCATGAGAAGAGCCAAGGAGAGTTCAGTGGAATCCATGAGAAGAGTTTATGAGAGCTTAGAGAAGCCTAAGCGTGATGAGCCTAGGAGAATCCAAAGAAGCCTAAGCCTAGAGCGGCCTAGAAGACCTTGATAGGACATTTGATAAGGGATTAGAAGAGTTAAGAGGAGCATAGGCGTGATGTGTCGGGAGAATCTAAAGAAACCTGAACATAAGGAGCTCAAAAAAGCTTAGAAGAGCGTAAACATAAAAGAGCCTAGGAGAACTCAGTGGGACCTATGGGGGGAGCCGATTGAAGCTTATAGGTATTGGATCTAGTGTCTTAAATCTTGTAATTTGTAAAAACAAATTATACATATTTAATAAATTAAGAGGTATTTTATAAACATTTAAATTGCATTAATTCAATCCAATAAACTAAGATCCAAGGTTATATCATGTAACTTAAATATGTATTTAGAGACATACATGTGGACTATATTTAAGTAATAATCTAAATGGTCTCAGTTGTGTTGTAAAGTGCTGCAAATGAGGAATCAATGGTACTTAAGAAGATGTAACTAGAGAGGTAAAACGGTAATTTGACAATGCTATGCAATTTTGAAGGGTCAACTCAATGTTGATTGGTTATATCCATGGACACAAAAATATATCTGCAATGCGAAGAGTGCAACTATTGGTTTTTAGTGGAGTAACCGACAGTTAATGAATATGGATTAATTTAACTAAAGAGTTTAATTAATTAATCTCATATCATTGGGGCTTATAATCTACAGATTCATAAAGTTCCCCTGTTAGCTCGCTGAGGATAGTAATGAGTAATTATTTGAATTGTTCAAATTACTTAAAGGAATTTTATAATAATATGATTAATATATAGTTTTTTTTTATATATTATATAATATGGTTAATTATAGCTATGATCTATGATCCAAACTATATAAGAGAGATATATTTGAATGAGATTTGAATATTAAATTCATATGAATTGGATTCATATAGAATTACAGTATTAGAGAGATATATTTGAATGAGATTCAAATATTAAATCCATATGAATTGGACTCATATAGAATTACAGTATTAGAGAGATATATTTGATAATGAGATTCAGTATTAAATTCATATTAATTGGATTCATACTAGAATTACAGATTAGACGAGATGAATTTCAATGATATTTAAAATATTAGATTTTATATGAATTGGGATTCATAAAGAAATGTTAATGAAATATAAATAGTGAATAAATTAATATAATCCTATCATTAAAATATGATTTATTATATTGCTATTTAATTTATATGGTAATATGAATAATTAATGGTCAATTAATTAAATTAACAAAGAATGGAAAATGGTGGCTAGTATAAATATGTGATATTTAATGTTAATTAATTAAACTCTATATTAAAATGTGATTTAGTTATATAGTAATTTAAATTTATGAGGTGGTGCAGGTTGATTATTAAATAGTTGATAATTGATGGAATAGTGGAAATCTTGGAGAAGGGTTACTTCTCTATAAATATATCATTATAGCCCATTTAGGGTTCAAGAAATTTTTTGTTTAATTGCTTAAGTCTCCACCTCCTCATATTCTTTTCAATACTCACTCTCTCAGACATTCCTTTATCTTCATTCCTTCTTCCAAGAGTGTTAGAGCCCCACACATCTGACGGTATATTTATTCGTGTGCAAAGGAAGAGAAAAATCATGAAGAAAGGGAAATCTTCAAGAGGGTGAGTTTCATTCTACTCTTTCTTCTCTTATTCTTCCCAATAGGAGCATGCTTAGCTTTATTTACTGTTTATCAAATTTTTTTTGTTTGAATTAGTTTTCATTGTTTTTCTGTTTTTATAAAATCGATTTGCAAATTGCACGCGATCACACGCTTTCGCGAGAATCTGATTCTCTTCCAATTGGTACCAGAGCTAATTTTTGCAATTTGATTTTTGATTTTTAAGAAGATAAAAAATTAGAGAACAATGATGGGTGAATTTGTGTAATTTCATGTGATGATCAATGTAAATATTCATATGGGAATTGTTGGCTTAGTTGATTGTACATAACCCCAAAAAGTTTGTGGTAAGTGTAATTTCAGTAATTTTTTATTATTTGAGGGCATTTTTATGAAATTTTTGGGGCATTTAAGCGCTACATTGCTGAAACAATTATTGTGAAAAAAATGGAAATAGAGAAAGTATAAAATAAAATAAACATATATTTATTTTATTTTATATTTTCTTTCCTTTCATTTTTTTTTTTTTTTTTTTTATTTCTTTCTTTCCTTTCCTCTTCCCCCTTTTTTTTCCCCCCCCACCCTTGCGCCGCCTAAGCGCCCCCCCCCCCCGCGAAAAATTTTCCTTCCCTTCCGTTGATTGGGACCTAGCTGCCGGCAGATCTGTCAGCCTCCCCCCGCCGTCGTCCG
>NW_024063764.1:0-14796 GCF_009727055.1 Benincasa hispida | reverse complement strand
GCGATGGACTCAGAAAAATTTGTAAAAATAGGTTTGAAGTAAAGCTAGTAGACCACTAAATTTTAGAAATATTTTGTGAATTGATTGTCCTGAAATTAATCTGACGCTTGTTCATGTGATAAGAAAAGAAGCATATACTTCATCATTAAAGTCATAATGGGGAACGAATGATTGCGGCGGCAAAATTAAGTAATCAAAAATTTAATATTGAGCAAAACAAGGAAGAATGCGAAAGTAGAATTCAACAATATTAAATTGGAAGTGAGAGGTACAAAAATTTAAATAAGATGAGGCAAGGAAGAAAATAACCCCCAAATTTAATTTTTCACCCCAGCATCATTTCCTTGATGGGTTGATAATTGTGATTGCGATGGTCTGATTTTTTTTTTTTAATTGAATTGAAAGCTCCACTAATCGCATGTTTTTAAGCCCATTGCATTAATCCGTCACATTCTTTTATTGTGATCAAAATGTTGAAATCAAAAAGATTAGAAGTACGCAAAAAAGAGTTGACTATCATAGATAGTAGTAAATATGCAAGAAAGTATTAGCAATGAGGACATTTCTGGGTGTTAAATTTAGGGGGGTTATTTTCAGAACTTCATTTCAATTTTTTTAAAAAAAAAACGTTGAGATCGGATCCCACTCATAGTTGGACGTCTGCATGACACCCATGGGGGCAAGCCAAAACGAAGGTGGGAATCATGATCAACATAGAAGCTAAGTGATTGTACTCCGTTGCCAAATAAAGAGATGGGTATGAGTTTTGACTGAAAAGAGCGTCTCGCTCGTAGTTAGATGCCCGCATGACACCCGTGGGGGCAAGCCAAAATGAATGCTAGGAACTCGGATTAGTGTAATATCACAAAACAAATATCTGAATCATGCAAAGGTCGAAACCGTATGAACACCCCGGTTTGATAAAATTTGAAATAAATCATGCAATGTCCTGGGAAATAAGTAAAGATTTTTTTTTTTTTTTAAGATTAAGCTCGCGGTCCCTAAAGGTTAGAAATATTTTAGGAAGAGATTAGGATAGAAATTAATAAGGCATTGGTTCAACAATTTGAATAAGGCACCATGAGAAGCCTAGGCAAGGTAAAGGCGAATTGAAATTTTGAGAAATCTTTAGTTTATGCTTGAGGGCAAGCATTGTTTTAAATTTGGGGGTGGTGGTCCAGATACGGGCATTACGAGTTCATTGTAATGTCTTTCTTTCTAACCAATGCTCCAGCGGTATTCATGGATTTGATGAACCGGGTGTTCAGAGACTTCCTGGACACCTTTGTAATCGTTTTCATTGATGACATCTTGGTCTACTCCAAGATAGAGGCGGAACATGAGGAACATCTTCGAAAGGTGTCCTTTCTTGGGCACGTGGTGTCGAAGGACAGGGTTTCAATGGATCCAGCTAAGATTGAGGGCATTACCAATTGGCCCTACCCTACGACGGTCAGCAAGGTGTGCAGTTTCCTGGGGTTGGCTGGGTACTATCATAGGTTTGTAGAGAATTTCTCTAGCATGGCCACACCGTTGACTCAGCTAACCAGGAAGGAAGCTTCATTTGTTTGGAGCAAAGCTTGTGAGGACAGTTTTCAAGACCTCAAGCAGAGGTTAGTTTCAGCACCGATTCTTACCATGTCAGACGACTCGAGAATTTCGTAATCTACAGTGATGCTTCTAAGAAGGGTTTGGGTTGTGTGCTTATGCAACAAGGTAGAGTGGTCTATGCCTCCCGCCAGTTGAAAAACCATGAACGAAACTATCGTACTCACGACTTGGAATTGGTAGCGGTGGTGTTTGCCCTGAAGATCTAGAGACACTACTTGTATGAGGAAAAGATTTAGGTTTTCACCAACCACAAGAGTCTGAAATACTTCTTCACTCAGAAAGAGTTAAACATGAGGTAGCGCAGGTGGCTCGAGTTAGTAAAGGATTACGACTGTATGATCCTCTACCACCCAGGTAAGACGAATGTGGTAGCCAATGCCCTCACTCGAAAAGTCACTCATTCGGCCACCTTGATCACTAAGCAGGTTTAGTTGTGTAAGGATCTGGAGCGAGCAGAGATTGCGGTGGTAGTGGGGGAAGTCACTTTGCAGCTAGCTCAGTTGACAGTGCAACCAACCTTAAGGCAGAGGATTATTGTTGTAGCAGGGTGATCTGGACCTTGTTCAGAAATGTCATCAGGTAGGGTCAGGCCAGACCAGTGAATTTTCTATGTCGGTGGACAAGGGTCTTCTGTATCAGGGACGGTTGTGCGTTCCAACAGATGATGGCCTGAAGGGGGAACTGTTGGCAGAAGCTCACAACTCTCCATTCTCGATGCACCCAGGAAGTACTAAAATGTACCAATATGTGAAGCGGTATTACTGGTGGCCCAATATGAAAAGGGAGATAGGTGACTATGTCAGCGATATTTAGTCTGACAGCAGGTGAAGGCCTCGAGGCAGAAGATAGTAGGCTTGCTACAGCCATTGGATGTGCCAGAATGGAAATGGGAGAGCGTGGCTATGGATTTCATTACGGGTTTTCCCATGACAGTGAAGGGTTTCTCAGTGATTTGGGTTGTGATAGACAGACTCACCAAGGTGGCTCATTTTATTCCAGGGAAGCCCACGTGTGCGGTGAGTAAGTGGGCTTAGCTATATATGAAGGAGATAGTAAGATTGCATGGTGTGCCAGTAACAATTGTGTTCGACAGGGACCCTCGTTTCACCTCTAGTTTTTGGAAGAGCCTCCAAGTAGCCTTAGGGTTGCAGTTAAACTTTAGTACATCCTTCCACCCCCAAATTGATGGGCAAACAGAACGTTTGAATCAGATGTTGGAGGACATGTTGCGCGCTTGTGCGTTGGAATTCTCAAGGGATTGGGACTCCCACTTGCATTTGGCAGATTTTTCTTATAATAATAGTTATCAGGCTACCATTGGCATGTCGCCATTTGAAGCTCTTTATGTTAGAGGTTGTAGGTCTCCTATTTTCTGGGGTGAGATTGAGGAAAGGAAACTGGTGGGAACTGAGTTAGCGGAGTTGACAAATGAAGCCATGCAGAAGATCAGGGCTCGAATGCTAGCAGCAAAATAGACAGAAAAGTTACGCTGATATTAGGCGTAAAGATCTTGAGTTCAAGGCAGGTGACAAAGTGTTCCTGAAAGTGGCGTCAATGAAGTGTGTTATGAGATTTGGAAAGAAGGGTAACTTAAATCCGCGTTTTGTAGAGCCATTCGAGATCTTGGAGTGAGTCGACCTCGTGGCTTACCATTTGGCCTTGCCACCGTCTCTCTCTGTGCTCCATAATGTCTTTCATATCTCCATGCTGAGGAAGTATTTAATGGACCCGTCTCATATGGTGGACTTTGAGCCCTTGCAGCTGAATGAAAACTTGAGTTACGAGGAGAAGCCTGCATAAATTGTGGCGAGGGAGGTGAAAGTTTGCACAGTAAGAAGGTGCCACTAGTGAAGGTTCTGTGGCAGAATCATCAGTTTCAGGAAGCAACTTGGGAGCAGAGGACGAGATGAGAACACTACATCTAGAGCTCCTCCAAGACTAGAACTTTCAAGGACGAAAGTTTCTTAAGGAGGGAAGGTTGTAACGGCCTAAAATCTAGGTAAGATTTAAATTATTTCGTGCATGTGAGTGTTTCTTTTTTTTTTTCAATAATTAATTAAGTGGTTGTTTTACTCTTTCCTAAAAGGAGGTAGGGTTAAGGGTTTGGTAATTGTTTTAAATAGGGTTCTTGGGAAGTGTACAGTAGACAAAAAATTAAGAAAAAGAAAAAGGAAAACCCTTCTACTTCTTCTTCTCTTCCACCAATCATCCGCCACCCTCCAAAGTTTTTTTTTCTTTTTCCTTTCCGGTTGATCGCCTGCTTTCAGCCGCGTAAGGAGCCATCGCAGGTCCAGTCGCTCGCAGCTGCGCTTCGTCTTCACCATCGACTGAGTCCACGTTCGCCAGCCACCATTCTTTCCCATCTGTCGACCCGAAGCCGCCATCGATCGAGAACCAGCTGCACCCAAATCGTTCTGTCGACCCAAAGCGGCGATCAACGAACCGAAGTCACGAACCAAAGTCGCGTCCTTCTCTCCAGGCCACAACATCCTTCCCATCCGCCAGTCGCTGGTCTAAACCCATCGTTGTCCGTCAGACTTGGCGCGGCCGACTCTGGTTACCGTTAGGTCGCGGTGGTTCCATCCGATCTTTCTATTTGGGGTAAGTTTCGGTTCATTTTGGCAACCCATCGTCATTTCGTATTCTTGGGCCAAAGCTAATTTTTACCCATGGAATTTGTGGTTGGTTTGAGGAACGTGTGGTGGTGAAGGAAATTTCTAAACGGAGTGAGGGTTCGTTTTGGGACAGTTCAATGTCCCAAGGTAAGTGGTTTACTATCGGTTCGCCCTCAATCCCAAGCATGTGTTACATATTGATTCCTAGGTTGGAATAAAATAGAATGGAATAAAATGTTTTGAAAAGCCTACTGGTCAGAGGGGAAAATTTTGAAAGCTTACGCTTAGGTCACCATATGTCAATGTGGTATGTCGTTGCAAAGTTTGATGGATGGGTAAAATGTGATAGAGTTTGTTGGATGGACAGATCGTGAACTGTTGGATGATCTTGGCATGATTTATGGCCTTGTTTGCATACTTATGTCTGTTTGAGATTTTAGTGTCTGTTAGTGGCATGATTTATGGCCTTGGTTGCATGCTTATGTCTGTTTGAGATTTTAGTGACTGTTAATGTTGCCATTGGGCTATGCACATCCCATGTTGTGAGCTTTCAGGCCCACACCCTATGCTTATGTACAGTGTCCTTTCTGGACCACCACTTATGTTTATGCTGGTGACTTTTGGGGTCACTACTTATGAAAGTGTGCCTTCAGGTTCGCCCCTTATGCCTATGCCTATGCTTATGCCTATGATACTTTTGTGCATTTTAGTCCAATGGAAAGACTAACAGATCACTAAGTGGGCCCAGTAGTGGGCCGCTTACTGAGTATACTTTTATACTGACTCTTTTCTTTTCATGTTTTTCAGGTAAAGGTAACGATAGACCGGCGCATGACAAAAGAGATCTGTGACCTTGCCATTTGGATGATTTACTGCTTCCGCACTTAGGTGTCATGTATTGGAGTCTGGTTTAAGAGTTAGGCACTTTAGACTCTTATGAAATATTCATTGATTTTATTATTTGATTACTTAATTGTTATTCATTTTAAAGTTGGGTTAGGGGTACCCTAAACGGTAATTTTTTTTATTATTATTATTTATTTATGTTTTCTCCCCTTTGCTTATTTGAGAATTATTTAAATTAAATAAAAATTTCATCTCTTTTATTTATTTATTAAAAAAAATTAATGTATTGCTAAGCCTATACATGCATAAAGTAGCGTCCTAGAAAAATATTAGAAAGTAGGGTCGTTACACATTTAACAAACGAGTCGGTTCATAACCCTCCCACTACGTCGAGACAATCTCAACTCTTAAAAAGGATATGCTTGACTAGATGAATCAACATAAAAAACTTTTGTTGATGTACTAGCCTCTTCAACAACCATTGTTGAAGTCTCAGTAGTTTCATTAGAAATTTCACTTAATACTAATTTGTTTTGTAGTTTGTGATCTCTCATGTGGTCTTCTTTAAAAAAGGTAGTATTTACACATACAAACATTTTTTTCTCAGTAGGATCAAAGAAGTACCCACCTCTCGTTTCCTTGGGGTAGCCTACATATAGGCATACTCTCGAACAAGGTTCCAATACATCTCTAAATTTCAAGTGGCGTAAACTAGCTTTATGACTCATCCAAAGCTTAAAAGGTGTTTTATAAACACTTTTTGAGGGAACATTGTTCAAGATATAAATAGCAGTCTCCACTGCATATCCTCAAAACGAGTCAAGAAGTTGAGCATAGCTCTTCATAGAATGAACCATGTCCAACAAGGTTCTATTTCTCCTTTCTGACACGTCATTCCATTGAGGTATATCAAGGGTTGAGAGTTGGGATATTATTCCATGTTCTATCACATAGTTCTGGAATTTTATGTCCATATACTTCCATCACGATCAGATCGAAGTATTTTTATTTTTTTACCTAACAAGTTTTAAACCTCCTTATGTTGCATTAGGTAAAGATACCTATATCTTGAACCTTTCAAGGGCTTCAGACGTATGTTGCATTAGGTAAAGATACCTATATCTTGAATAATCATCTATGATAAAATATTCAAACACTCCTCCTGATTTTACCTTCATCGAACCACAAAGATCTAAATGTATAAGCTCCAAGGTCTCTTTGGCTCTATAACCTTTTCCAGTAAAAAGATTTTTTTGTCATTTTGCCTTCAAGACATGACTCACATATAGGTAAATAATTTTCTTCTAAACCATTTAGAATTCACTTTTAACCGATATCTCAATCCTATTGAGATTAATGTAACTTAACCTTAGATGCCAAAGGTGAACATTTTTTTAGGAGAAATTTTATGTCTCTTAGTAGTTGTTGACGTTATGAAATTTCAATATTTAGGACAACTTTAGTAACTAACGGCCTTAGTACATACAAGTTATTTTCCATTAAAGAAAATCTTATCTCCATTCCATTATTGAAAATAAACATTTTGTTTTCAGAGAAGGAAAGATAATACTTTTTTTTAATAAAACAAAAAATAGAAGAAGGAAAGATAATACTTTTGTTTAATAAAACAAAAAATAGAATTAAATTCCTTTTGATATTAGGAACAACATGTACATCATCTAATAACATATATTATTTATTTTTCAAAATTAACTTGAGTCTGCCACGACAAGAGTTGAAACGACCTCTCAAGTACCAACTCGAAGAGTTATCTCTCCAGCTTCCAATTGTCTCTAGGAACTAAATCTTTGAGAGGAAGAACATATGTGATTAGCGGCCTTTGAATCAACTATCCAAGTAGAATCATCATTCTCCACTAAACACGTGTCTAATACAAGCAAATCATATTTACTATCAATGAATTTCTTTCATTTCTGGAGAATAATGGGATCAACTTCAAATCCCTTTCCACGAAGATGTATGTATGAATCTCATTTTTATTTCATTACTTTAGTATATATAAATGTTATGTATGTTAAGTAATGAAATGGAAATTGTATGAAGCACGACGGTACTTTAGGTGATTTTATAAATGTTATAATATCATTAAGTATGTCAATAAATGCAATGTATAATTTTAATTTGTTTCATTTATTTATAATTGTTAGAATTAAATGAAATTAGAAATTAAAAAAAAATAATTCATAATTGCATACAAACTTAGGTTACAATCATTTTTAAAATAGTTTTAAAATATGATCACATAGACCTAAGATCACAATATTTCTAATGAGATTAGAAATTAGTTTAGTCTTTTAATTAGTTTAATAGAATTAAATTAGTTTTAACTCAAATATTAAATTTGTAGAAAACGTATCTATAAGGGACCTTCCTTATAAAAATGGAACAACCCTACCTGGGAACTGACCTAGAAAGGTGAATGAGATACATCTTCTACAAGCATACGATTGTTTGATTAAAGTTTATTAAAATTTTTAATAAATATTAATCAAAGTTGTTTAACTATCCAAAGTAAGTGTTACTTTTGGGCAAATTTAAACAATCAATTAGTAAAAGTAAGTAGCCATAATTTTCTAAGTTAAATAAACCCTAGGTAAAACACTCACTGGGAGGAATATGGGGTATATGATACTTCATTTTTCTTTTCACATTTCTCCCTAAAAGTTCACACCGTGAGATCTATACTTGGCCTCGAGGCACCTTTGCTTATGTCTCCCTACGAGTGGTGTTTGTATACGTCAACACTAAGGTGAATCGAGAGAGTGTTTATAGTAAGTGGGAGTGGGACATGTGTCAACACATCCCACGATCTCTCCATTCACCCTGATATTGATCTATACAAGGTTGTTACACGTCCCGATCCCACTTATTATAAACACTCTCTTCATTCACCTTGATATTGATCTATACAAACACCACCCACAGGGGGACACAAGTAACGGTGCCTCAAGGCCGAGTATAAATCTTACAGTGTGAACTATGAGGGAGAAACGTGAAAAAAAGAAATGAAGTATCATATGCCCCTTTTCCTCTTACTAAATATTTTACCTAAGGTTAATTTAACTTAGAAAAATATGGTTAATTATTTTTACTAAGTGATTGTTTAAATTTTTCCAAGAGTAACACTTACTTTAGATAGTTAACAATTTTGATAATGTTCATTAAACATTTTAATAAACTTTAATCAATAATTGTATGCTTGTAGTGATAGCACTGAAAATGTGCTATTTTTCTCTTCTTAATTCTAGGTCATTCCTATGTTTAATGTGTCTATTTGACGCGATCGGAAAATAAAGAAATCGTTAATATATTCAAGATAATTACGTATTTACAAAATACCGTCTCTATTCATCCTATTTCATCAGATCCGGGATGTGATATGGTTCCGAAGGATGAACTGGATATGGACAGTTCCAATAAGATTTCATTCTTGAACAAAAATCCTTTTATTTATTTATTTCTTTATTTATTTATTTCATCTATTCCATGACCGGAACAGGAGGGGATACACGTTACACCACGATTTTGAACCAGAAGAGAGATTTCAAGAAATGGCAGATCTACCTGCACCGAGTTGGTGGCTGACTGGGCTTTTTCCTAGATCAAAGCGGATCAGCTCGCCTTCTTGTTATCCAAAAGTCGGTCGAATTGGGCGGCGGGCCCCCGCCCCGGAACATTGAATGAAATAGGTGGTCGGGCTCTCTTTCGACAACCCTTTTGATATGATAGGCCCGGCCACCTTCCCCCTATCCCTTATGTTTAGGAGCGGGATCCGCCCAAGAACGACCAGTCCCGTGGTGGTACGTAAGGCACGGACTCCGCAAACGTCTCGTGCCCCCTTTACTAATAAAGGAAAGAAAGTCTCAACCAGAATCACATTCCTTTTGCGTGCGGATGTAGCGCCATAAGGCCAACACTCTCTCCCAAATGCTATTTGCACGAGAAGACGAGACGAAAGGAGCGGGCATCATAGACTTTCCTTTTTCTCGGTAGCTAGATCAAGAGTCAGATCAGAGTAGAACTAGCTTTTTTCGTCACCTAAAATATCCGGCACTCGAGCTTTACCTTTCTCATAAGAAAATGGCTCGGGTTTTGTAGATATTGAGCATCTTGGAGGTAGATTCAGTCGTTATGAGTTATTTGGGGTCAAATTGGAGCAATTAGGAGCTAATTTGAGCAACCGAGCTTCAAGGACGTGAACAGATGGAAACACCCCTGGACGGAGCGTTACAATGCTCAAACGAGCATTGCACAATGCTATAAGGCAGTAGCTAGCTATTTCGTGCAAAATGGATAGCGTTGTGATGCTACATGTAGTGTTGGAACACTACGAATTGAAGACGGAAGCACGCTGCAAAGCAGAGTGTTAGCTCTCAAAAAGAGTAATTATTCTTAGCTTAATTTAGGCTCGTTAAAGGATTTTATGTGTTTATTGTCTAATTTTGTTGGTATCACGAACCGAGGAGGTAGAACCAAGAAATCGAAGTTCGGGACTGATTTGAAGTAATTTGGAGGTGATTTGAGCAACTAGGCTTTAAAATAGTGAAAATAACGAAACTGCCACTACACGATCATAGTGTTGCAATGCTGCGACCTTTCCTACAAATACTCCCCTTCATCTTTAGGTCAAAACATGCTGAATTTAGAGGCCAAATTGATGGAGGCTGAAGTAAAACTCGTTCCTTTGTCCATTCCCTTCAATTTTCGGTATCTTTAGGTTAGTTTTGTTTTTTATTTTGGGCATTAATCAATGGAACGGATGTGTATCTCAGATTCGTCTATAAATTGAGAGGTAATCTCTATCTAGTTTCTTTTAGCAAGAGCGCTTTGTTTAATTTCTTGAAGGTTTCTTACTTAATTTAACTACAATCTTATGAATTCTTTGGTTGGATTTATTTTAATTTTAATGGAGTTTTGATAAATTCTTCTGACAAATTAATTTGTTGAATTCTTGTTTGCAAAATCAGTCTAGCCTATGCGTCATTGATTGATTTAGTAGCAAGTATTAGGATCGCATGTTTAGAGTCTAGACTTTTTCAGGCCAAACTCATGTATGCCCTAATATAATCTTTCCAAATAAATCATGCTACAAAATACAACTTTCTGGCTTGTAGTATTTCTCAACAATTGAACCCTTTCTTAATACTTTTCAGTTTTAACTTGTATGTCGCTAAGAAGGAAAAGTTTTAAACTGAATTAGTGTTGGTTTGGATTTTTATCAAAATTGGCTAATTGGGCTATTAGATTTTCTAATAAGTTAAGGGATTGATAAATTCAGTGTAATTAATTGGTGCCTAATGAAAGAAATTACATAAGAACTCTCTCTTTTGCTCTAGAAATTAGATAGACTTCTTTCTTAGATTGCATTTACCCTTTTATTTCAATTTCGCTCATGTTATCTCTTCCACACAAAACCCCCCATTTATCCCTCTAGTTACAAAAATAACTCAACGAAACCAAACGTGCTTCTCTATGGATCAACTCGGACTTACCGCTATTGCTACGCTTTAGTAATAATAGTTCGATATTTACAAATTTTCTTTTAATCAGACTCGGGGCTTATTAACGACGTAGGCTTTCGGCTCTATCACAGAGTAAAATTGCAACGCCACAACTTTCCATCTGTGTAGTGTTGCAACGCAGTGACGCTACTTTATAAATACCAAATTTTCATTTTAAGGTAGAATATACGCCCACCTTCGGCCTCCAGCCGAATTTTCCCTCTCTTTTCTCTTCCACTTTGTATTTTCAGCGTTTCTTTAGTAAGTTATCGAGTATATGCCAGATTGTAGCTTTTCATCCTCCATGGGAAGGTAATATTTTCGTTTCTTAGTTTGGGAATTCGGAGGAACTCGATGTAATTTCTTGAGATTTCGATTTATTGATGTATACAAACTTGTCTATGGGTTTTAATCCGAATTTACATTTATGAATTGTATGATTTTAATTGTTGATTGACACCCAATAATTTTGATGTGTGATTCTAATCCTTTGTGATTACCTTGTAATATTTGACACATATTTATAAGTTAACCCCATTGGAAGCAATAGGTTCGTTAGGCAAAAAGGACTGTTCCTATCAACCTAGAGAAAAACCATATTGATTATTTAATTAGACGTTGAATGTTAAACACTCATCTTAGCGTAATCCCTAGAACTTAATGCAATTCATTAATTTGTATGGAGTGGATTCTTTTTTTGTACATTTTGATTAATTAGATAATTAGGACCATTGGTTGGGATTTCAATCAATTAGACTAAGCATAAACAAAAAATTTAAGTCATAAATTGGGTCAATGATCTAAATTACATTGGGTGAATCCATTTCTCTAAGCTAAGACATCTTGATTAACTGCGCTTCTATCTTTTATTTTCTTGCACTTTATTTTATGCAATTTCAATTATCCATCCACACCAAACCCCTCGTTTATCTTTTCAACTGAAAACGAGCTTTGATGAACTAATCTCCGTGCTTCCCTGAGGTTCGACCCCGGACTTGCCCCTTGTACTACCAGTTAGTATAAATAGTTCGTTCGGTGATTTATAAATATTATTTGCGTAGGCGTGGGTTTACGGGCGACAGTAAACTCGACGTCGCCAATAGGATGCCCCCACTCACATGTCTCCACATGAATGAATCAGAATCACTTCATTTGTAGCACTTTACAACAATTGTAACATCTACAAATGGGCTGCATCGTCCCCAGAATAAGGTACCCAGTCATATCCGTATACTATTGTAACGATCCGACTCCTAGGACTTAAGCTAGGTCGTTACTATAGACATGCATGCATGAAATTCAAACTGACATATTTCCGTAATAGTAAAACCAAATAAATAACGTAAAATAAATAATTTCATTAAAACTAAATAACTGAAATTCAAGTAGCAGGGTACCCATAAAACCATTTAAAAAAAAAAAAGAAAATTTTCTTAATAGTCTAAAGTGCAAATACCAAATTTTTTAGTTCAAATATCAATAATACAAATTAAAAACATAAAAATCCTGAAAACATAAGCGGAAGCATATGACTGGTCCCAGTGGCTTGATCATATATTCTGCTTGTCATTCGCCGATGTATCCTTACCCTTACCTAAAAAAGTAAACATGAGAAAGAATGAGTATAAAATATTCAGTAAGTAACCCCACTACCAGGGTCAGGATAAGCATCTAAGTCCCCTAGATGTCATTCTCTGGTAAGACGTGCATAATCCGCTACTTCTCATGGGACGGCTAATTAGTGAATAATTGAACCCACTCTAACGTAGTTTAAGTGTACCCACAACATCCAGTGAATCGCAAAGGAAACACAAATCCTCTAGTGAAGTCTCGAAGGAGTTCGCCACCTTTGGTGAATCCCATAGGAAACAAAAACCTCTGGTGAATCCCATAGAAACCACAAACCTTTGGTAAATCCCGAAGGACACACAAACTTCTGGTGAATGTCAAAGGACACACAACCTTTAGTGAAATCTCGAAGGAGATCACAACCTCTAGTGGGTATCTAACTATCGGTAAAGGTAACTATCATTATCATAAACATAACATGCATCATAATACATAGTCCCACAAACATGCAAATACATAACATCATGCTCATAATTCATCCAACAAATCATATAAACAACAAATAATCAGAACAACTTATCTATCCTCATGCATTTTGATACAAACAGCCTTAGAATCCTAAAACTGAATCTTAAATTTTATCACCTGGCACATAAACAGTTCCAGTAGTAAGATTACTTACCCCAAATTTGGTCACAAATAAAGGTCCACGAAATTAATCTCCTTAAAATTTTGGAAAGATTTGGATCCCTCCTATAACATAATTTACAATTTTATTTTAGCAACCAATACCCAAAATAATGAATCAAAAAATTTAAATTATTCCTTTGAGGTCTAAATCCAAATTAACCCAAATCAATTGGTATTCAAGAATAACGACAAGAACCATAAATCTTACCAAAACACTTGCCGAAACAATCTCAAACCCGCTGGATAGCCACTTCAACCGTTTCCCAAACTTAAATCTAAAGTCAAAATAATTCAAATAAGTTAACTTTGATTCCAAACTTAATGGACATCCAATCTTTTACCCAAAAACTTCATAAAGTCCTCAAAAACTCACCAAAAAGGAACCCAATCTTACCCAAAATTTCACCCAACTCCACGATCCGGCGAGAATCCAAAGGAATGGCGATGGTGGAGTATGAAATCGGTGGATGTGGTTGAGGGCAGTTGCTGGCCAAATCTGGGACACCGGTGGCACGGCTAACTAGCGGGGGAATGAGCACCGATAGTAGCTGGAGTCGACAGATTTGGCGTGGCTGGTTGGATGGCATCAAATGGTGGACGGTCGCGATTGGGTCAGTGATTGGCGTCTGGCGCAAGGTTGGGCGACTCCAATTGGTGGACATGTCTGGCGCGAGGGGTGGCTGCTGGCTAGGCCGCGAAGTGGCAGCTCGTGGAAGCGTGTGGCTGGTCAGCTAAAGAGGCGAGGCGGCTGGGCGACAGAGTAGGGATGGCTGGCGGTATGAGGAGAAACGAGAGAAGAACGGAGGTTGGGTGCCGTTTAAGAGGGAGGGAGAGAGAATAAAAATAAAACTTTATTTTATTTTAATCTTTTATATTTTATTTTATCTTATTCTATCTTTTCCTTCAACACACAAATATATATATATTTAAAACCCTTTCTTTTTCCTCTTAAATTCCCTGTTTTTTTTTCGGAATTAAAAATCCACATCCTTTTGGGAAATTAAATTTAAACCAATAATCTCAAATCAAACTATTTAATTCTAATTATCTTCCTCAAGTTTCAAAATAAAAACTAAATTTCATAATTTAAATTCAATTTCCGACATTAACTTAAAATTGAATTAATTCGACATAAATCCCAAATTTTTCTTTAAACAAAACTAAATTTCAAAATTCCTCTATGAGCAAAATGTAAAATTGAATCATCCTTTTACAATAATTCAATTTAACTAAATGTTCTCAAATATTACGAAAATACTAAATTTAAATTACAAACAACTTGGGATGTCACATTCTTTCCCCCTCAAAGAACTTTTATCCTGGAAAATTCATTCCTAAAAAAGCTTCGGGTACTGGACTCTCATCTCATCCCCTCGCTTCCATGATGCAACGGCTTTCCTAATTCATACTTCCATTGCTTCCTCATCAACTTGAGCAATGGATGGGTTTGGAGTTACCAGGACATTCTGACTCCCATCGACTTCATCCTCCTACACTCTTGACAAGGGAGGATCTTGGACTTATGGGTGTTGCACATGGGGGTCCCAGCTGTTGGGATGTATGTTCTAAAACTCGCAGTTTGTAAATTGTAATACCAAAACTAAAACCATATTAGTCTATGTTGAATAATTTATGCATGTGACGTATGTTATAATTAAATAAATCTTGTACGTGCATAAAGTATACCATGTAGATTTAAAATCCCACCATAGGAAGCATGTTACATGCATTGAAAGTATGTTATAAAGTGTTATAATATATAGTATGCATGTATAGAGTTTCAAATATTTTAATATAAATGTTATATTAAATGTTGAATGCCTTTAATGTATGTTATGGATGCTTAGCATGTCTAAAATTTTGTAAGTTATTATAAAATTGAGACATTTAAAATCCATAACAAAGATAAGTTGCATGCTCACATAGGTTAACCGGCTGTTTTA
>NW_024063763.1:0-1023 GCF_009727055.1 Benincasa hispida | reverse complement strand
CGATCGTATTCAACGACGAAGCAAGTGGGAGAGATTTTGTGTCTATCATATAGACGAATACTTGATCGTTCAGCAAAAGGTGCACGATCGTTTAGGTAATCGGAGTTGATCGTTTAGACGATTGTTTAGGTAATATCGCTCTCGCATGCGATCGCATAGTAAAAACTACACGATAATTTAGGTCGACTACACATGTACACGATCATTTAGAAAAACTTGAGCTATCGTGTATGCTCTCGTTAGCTAGACGATGGGCAGTGTACAAATCTATGAAGCGATTAACCGATCTTTTTTGCAAAATAAAAATTATTTTCATTTTATCCTTCAGTTATGAAAACTGAATGCAACCTCCCACTTTCACATATGGTTATGGAGAAAACCCCTAACAATTATCTCATAATTGTTTAATTATAAATAAATATAATCATGTTGTATTTATAACCTATAGTTTTAATATCACATTATATGCAACATATAAACCATAGTCATTTTCTCCTCCATTTGATATAAATCATATTTGTATCTTTTTCCTCCAATTAATGTATCTCATACATCAAGTCAGCTATATCATATATAATTAACCAATTTAATCATATCATATATAATCAAACTCCCTCGTGTCAATTTTAACACTTCAAACTGACCAAAAAACTGATTCTCAACTTGAATCCATTGAGCTACCAAGGGGACCTTATGGACCTGTGCTTGAAGTTCCAACGGTAGGTGAATAGCTGACTAAACTCTTTAGTCACAAGATCCACCATCCGTTAACTACCAGGCACTCCACTAAAGACAGATAGCTGCACTCTTCTCATCACAGATATATTTATGTGTCCATCGGATATAACCAATCAATAGTACGAGAACCCTTCACAGATACTCGTAAGTACAACTGGGTCAATTTACCGTTTTGCCCCTATAGTTACATCTAACTTCTTAAGTAACACTGATCCCTCTAATGAACAATATAACATAGTCCTACTATGTGTGAACACCTCTCGAGCCATGAAAAGATATGTGACG
>NW_024063762.1:0-2828 GCF_009727055.1 Benincasa hispida | reverse complement strand
AGGACCGTGAGAAAAAAAGTATTAACCAGAGCTTTGCTTAAATATAAATATAATGAAAACATCTTTCCCTCTGGCAGTTTTGTGGTTTAATTTTTCATGCAAAAACTTAAATGATTATAATTGTTATCATATCTTATTCAATATAATCTATAGATTAGAGTAATACAGCTTAGATTACAAGAGAACTCATACAAATCAACCAAGTCTTAATTATTAAATTTTAATAATAAATTTGCGCGAGAGACTTATTTAAAAATTACCAACCTCTTATCCCGTATATTTTTAAATTTGAAGTCATTTTCAAATGCGTATTTTATTCCATTTGAACAATTCGACACAATTAGAAATCATTGCTTCCCAAATTTTGCATACCTCAAAATTAAATGTAATTAGAACAATGTGCTTTTATTAATTGTATTCAATGGATGTCTCTATGTTTTTGCATCTGAGTGCCCGTTCAGTAGAATAGAATTTCAGATCGTACATTATGCACGCTATAGACTCATCAATTGAGTGTACTACCCAGAGAGTGGATTTAATTTAAGCACATCAATTAACCGTTAATATGAGTTGGTGGGTGAGTTTCTGAAAATTAAGAGCTCGCTGTTTTAGTGGAGAACCGTATGTATATAGGAATTAATATGATGAGCTAAACTTTGTCCAAATTAAGTCAGGTATTAATTCGTTAACTATAAAGTCATACCACTTAGCTCGAGTTAATATTGCGTTTTTTTTAGAGAGCTCTCTCTTGCCCATTAGATGTTTCTCTTGGATTTAACAGTTAAATTTATAACATTGCTCCTTGTTTAATCTTGAGCTCTCACATACATTGTGATGCTGACTAGATGATATCTGTAGTTTTTTGGAGTCATAAGAGAGTTCTCCAATATATTAGGTTTGGAAGGTTCTCACGAAATTGATTTATAACCAATTTTTATACCAAATTAATGTTCGTTAATATAAAGTTGGGTCAGTATAATGTGGTTGTTTGAAGCAGCCAAAGCGAGGTCGTGGAGTAGATTCTAAAGAGAAATAGTTTCTGTCCTTTGGTTTTTAAGCAATGTGTTGCACACCACTGCCCAGCTCCTAGATATTAAGAGATTACCCATACTTATTACTAACAATGTATTGATCCCATTTGTCCTTGGTTCCTTTAAGTTCTACGATCTCGAATCTTTCTGATTAAGCTCGAACATTTCAACATGGCAAAGCCGTTTGAATTTCTGTCGAGCCATGCATACGAGCAGTGAAATCCTATCATGAAATCAATTGGTTCGTGCCAATGTATGATATTATGATACCAACATCACGCCTCGCCAAAGAAAATTGTAGGAAATCGCCGTGCTCGATCACAGAAGTAGATCCTCTGAATCGCCGCATCGAACTACTGTTCTCGTCCTGAAAATGCGAGGATCGAAAGTCGCCTAATTTGGTCGAAATTCACTTCCAACTTTCCATCAACACGAATCCAAATTGAACACGAAATTAAGGGGTAAAATCCAAAATTACAAGAAGATATGTGAATCCAAAGGGTTTTGAAACCTTAATACTTACCAAAAGCATACCAACGTTCTTGAACTTATTGGACAGTATGCCAACGGCCTCCAAAAACGTGAATCAAGGGTTTTAAACATTATGGGTCAATAAAATTTAGTCTACGAAATCCTTACTCATAATCAAAAATCGATAATGACAACAATTAAATGTTATTATACATAGTAAAAGTTAGTTAGAACTTTATTCTACTGCTTATTTTCACGGATGCTATGATGTAATTATGGTTAACAATTTCCTCCCCGAAAATCGTTGTAAAAATCCCCAACTCCCAAGCCAAACATATGTTCATTCTTGTTCAGATAAATCGAAACCTATCAACTCCACTTTTTTATAAAAACGTAAAGTTATAAAAAAGTTTCATACATAAAAAATACAAGATTTTTTACTCAATTTACAAACCTTACACTTGTGGTATGGATTGAAACAAAAAAACTTGTGGTTACTAAGATACTCGTATGTTAATTGAGTCATGTTCAGTTTTGCTGATATGTTTTAATAGAGACAACAAGAAATGGACAAGATTGATAAAAGTGGACAAAATTAATCCATGCAATAATGTTATTGACCAACCAATACATATAATCTTAAGTATCAATGTGTTGAATTCATGTGTCTGTGAATTATCTAACAAAGACTATAAATAACTTTTTAAATGAAACAATTTATATTTTTAAGCCTATAAATAACTTTTTAAATGAAACAACTTATATTTTTAATCAATCCAAAAACCTAAGACTAAATTCTGAAGGATCCTTTTTGCTACAATTCTAAATGATTGGAGAGCATAACTAGGCACATTCCTCACCAATCATCGTAGAACTTTCATCCGTTTATTTAGACCAATTTTGTAAGCCAACAAGACTTCTCCAACATCTAAACATCAATGTTCTAGGCATGGGGATGAGTAAAATTTAATAGGATATCATTTGACACATAAATAAAATCTAATGTAATATTGACATGGAAACATTCATTTTAAAACCATACTACTCATAATGTGTCTGTTCTCAAACTCTACCTACACATACGGTAGATAGTTAAACTCATACTAGTCATAAACACTTACTCTCCTGCGTTCCCTATGCGTTCATAGATCCCCGCTTATGTGCTCAGAAGCCAGGCCTACAACAACTCTGACCATTCCTCTTATGAGGTTCTTGCTCATAGGTACTTTTCATTTTTATGTTATTATTTTTCTCTGTTTTTTTTACTTTCATTTACTTTCATTTTCTCTATTTTTCTTTCTTTATATTCTATTTTCTTTCTTTGAT